>NC_092642.1:24648893-24763786 GCF_039555335.1 Amphiura filiformis | reverse complement strand
ATATGCAAAATCAGAGGAACTACGCCTGTTAGTTATTGAGTGTAAGCCTGACGACATTACTTTAATGGAGACTAAGCTCAATTATACTATCTGCTCATCAGAGCTGGACATTCCAAATTTCAATCTTCACCGAAGGACAGGACCCGAAATGGAGGGGTGTAGCCATTTATGTCAACAGCCAACTTCCTTATACACTACTTGAGCCTATTCTACCGGAAACATCGGAAATGTTATGGATTCAGCTTTCATTACCAAAAACTCGTCCAATTCTACTTGGAGCAGTTTATAGATCAGAGATTGAAACAAACTTTGTGAGACTTTTGAAATTGCTTTACATGATATATTAGAACCAATAAATAAACGTAAAATTCCATGTGAAATAGTGTGCGTAGGAGATTTTAACTTCAACCAATTTGAAACAAATACTTCTCAATGGAGAAATTTTGAAAAAACAATGGGTATTTTTAAACTTCAACAAATCATAACAAAAGCAACTCGTATAACTAAGAACACTAAAAGTTGCATTGACCATATCTGGACTAACAGGCCACACATGTACTCAAGTAGAGATGTACATACCTGTACACTTAGTGACCATTCACTTATTTATACTGGAAGAAAAAATATCACCATCAAACGTCAGTCCAAAATTATTGAGGCTCGATCTTACCGCCATTTTAATGAGACCAAATTTGCAGCTGATCTTCAAGATATCAACTGGGATCCTGTTGGCACGGCTGATAGCCCAGACCAAGGTTGGGACAAGTTTGTTGATTTATTTCTTCCAGTATGTGATAAGCATGCTCCTATAAAGAGGATCAAAGTATCTGACCAACAGCCCACATGGATCACTAATGATTATCTAAATTTGAGACGGCAGAGTCAAAAAGCTCGTGAAATTGCTGAGAAATCCAAATCCTCAGCAGATTGGGAGAAGGCAAAACTTCTCAGAAACAAAGTTAATTGGTAATACTATTTCTGCATTCAAATGTGTCAGCTTTGGTGTGCCTCAAGGTACAATTTTGGGCCCACTTCTATTCACGATGTACATCAATGATCTGCCTCTAACTGTGTCCAGTGATACCAAAATCACGCTTTATGCTGATGACACTGCCGTTTTTCGCTCATCAAAAGACATAAATGAGATCAATGTGCATCTTAATGATGATCTTAAACGAATTACATCGTGGATGGAAGTGAACAAATTGACCTTAAATGCTAAAAAAACAAAAGCCATGCTTTTTAGTTCAAGTTATTTTAATGCAAGGGTTGATGAGCTAAGTCTTTACATGAATAGGGAACAACTTGAAAAAGTCAATCAATGTAAATACCTGGGAGTCATTCTCGACCAAAATCTAAAATGGGAAGCACAAATTAATCAAACTTGTTTAACAGTTTCGAAATACATTGGTATGTTGTACAGAATCAGGGAATGGCTATCTGCTGACCACATGAATACAATTTATAAAGCTCTTATTCTTCCAAGATTGACTTACTGTGATACTGTATGGGGAAATTGCAATAACACACTTCTGAATAGGATTGAGCGTCTCCAGAACAGGGCTGGGAGGGCCATTCTTAAAGTTCCAGTCAGGACACCATCTTCTTTAATCAGGGAAAAACTTAAATGGAAGTCTCTTAGCAACCTAAGACAAGACCATTTGTGTCTTTTAACTTATAAATGTATTGCTGGTTTTGTTCCAAAGTATATGCAAACAATTTTTACCTCTGTGAAAACCAGTCATCGTCACAATACACGTGGTAGCGCTCATGGCAATATTGCACTTAATTTCAAACCCAGAATTGAAGCTGGTAGACGCTCATTCTTATTCAGAGGGGCTAAGGCCTGGAATTCACTTGATCCTAAACTGAAATCACCTCTCCCAATTAGCACAGCAACTTTCAAAACAATATACAACGCTCAATTTTATGATTCTTTGTAGTCTTTAAATTTGTTTCATATTTTGGCTTCATTCGTTTATTTTGCAAAACAAGATTTGTTTGAGTTGTATTTATACTATCATGCTAGGCCTTACTACTATTTTGTGCAATCAGTTTCCATATTGAATTATTTGTATTTGACATTAAATGAATTATTTAGTTTGTATTTGGTGCAATCGACAGTTTTGAATAATATTAATGTTTTATAGCTATGCTGGTTCATAGGTTGATTTTTGTAGTGATTTATCTTTTAAGTAGTTTCAATGCTTATTGGGTCCCCATATTATTTGATCCTTTATTCTATATGCTATGCCTATGTATGTAGTATTAATAGTATTTTAAACATGTTGTAAAGTTATATTGTAATTTGACTTATTTTGTAAACATTGTATTTATCTAAATCTGCAATATTATCGTGTATTTGAATGTATGTATTTTTAAAACCTTAATAATTATGTTGTAAATGTTGTATTGATCCCTGGGCCTCAAGGAAGAACAGATGATTAATTGTGTTTTCAACTGATTGAGTGTCCCAGGTTAAAGAAGAAATAAAACAAACAAACAAACAAAAACCTTAGCTAAATCCAAATCCTTTAGTTAGTCCTAACTGGCAATAAAAGTCAAATTAATATTTGGTCGATTTTTGGAAATAAGGGCCAAAACATGCGTTTTTAGGGTGTTTTTCATATGCTGTGACAATCAAGCCCAAAGATTTGTACCAAGACTAATTTCAGTTTATGCAGTCTAATTTTTGGAAAAGATACGTTTCATTCTGATAACCGATAATTTAATTAAAGAAACACAAAAAAGTGAAAATTATAGTAAAATTTCGGCATATACTCAAGATTTTGAATGCGTAGACTTGGTCCAAGTGTTTGATTTCTGTAACTCGATTGTCAGAAAATATGCCGAAAATGCTTGTTTTTGGCTCTTTTTTCAAGAAATTAGTAAAATAGTGACTTTTTTCTTTCATTGCCAGTTAGAACTAACTAAATGATTAGGATTGAACTATGTTTTATTTGGCAGAACTTGATAATATTTTTTTAATCCCAATAAATTATTGCTGTATTTTTTCTGGAATAGGGAGTGAGTACAAATGTGCAAGTGGCGTAAAGTGATCACACCAGTTACATTATCATGTTGTTCTTCATGTATGCATTTGTGCATGTAGGTGAGTGTATTCGGATGGGGAATATTAAAATAGTGAATAAAAGCTATAATGATATTAAACATGACAACTTAAGGCCCGGTCACACTATGACGGACGATAAGCAACGAAAGGTGACGAACGTGAAAATCACAAAATGTTGACGGCAAAGCGACGACAAAAAGAGGAAAAACAAGATTCGGTGACGAGTGGGAACGACCTTTAGCGACAACGCGACGGCAAGTGACGAAAGGCTGCGGCAGGAAACGGAGACTAGCGACCAAATCCGGACGTTGTCTGGGCGATAAGTGACGAAGTCTCGACGGAGCCCGACAACAAGCAACGAGGTCAGACGGCTGGCAGCGGATTTGCCTGCGGCAAGGAACGGCAACTGACGGTGGATTGTGGTGATGATGACGTGACTCAGCAGCCGACATCAAAGTGTGTGTGCGGGTCGTATAGTCCCCTTTGGCGTTCCCACTCTTCACAACGTTCTGATCATCCACTCAAAAATATCAATATCAATAATAATCAAAAATATTAACATCAATATCAACAATAATCAAAAATAGTAAAATCAATATCAATAGTAATCCAAAAAATTAATATCTTTATCAATAATAATCAAGATTATTAACATCAATATCAATAATAATCAAAAATATTACACATATCAAAAATAAACAAAATAGTAAAATCAATATCAATAATAATCCAAACTATTAATATCTATTTCAATAATAATCAAAATATCAACATCAATATCAATAGTAATCAAGAATATTACACATATCAATAATAATAATAATAAATTATATAAATATCAATAATAATCAAAAATAGTAAAAGCAATATCAATAATAATTTAAACTATTAAAATATCTATATCAATAATAATCAAAAATATTAATATCGATATCAATAATAATCAAAAATATTACACATATCAATAATAATCAAAACTATTAATATCTTTATCAATAATAATCAAAAATATTACCATCAATATCAATAATAATCAAAAATATTACACATATCAATAATAGTAATATAAAAAACCAATATAAATATCAATAATAATCAAAAATAGTAAAATCAATATAAATAATAATCTAAACTTTTAATATCTATATCAATAATAATCAACAATATTAACATCAATATCAATTATCATAATCAAAGATATTAATATCAATATCAATTAGGCCTATTATAATCAAAGATATTAATATCAATATCAATAATAAAAAAAATATTACACATATCAAAAATAATCAAAAAAAAATAATATAAATATCAAAAGGAATCAAAATATGAAAATCAATATTAATAATAATCCAAACTATTATATCAATATCAATATATCAATAATGATCAAAAATATTATCATCAATATCAATAATAATAAAAAATGTTAATATCAGTATCAATAATAATCAAAAATATTAACATCAATATCAATAATAATATCAATAATAATCAGAAATATTAATAGTTTTGATTATTATTAATATAATTTTCTTTTTATATGAACTTTAAAATTGCATCCTGCCGGGTAGTCTATTGAAATCGAAGTGACGTTTACCAACGACTACTAACGAAATTGTGACGACCTCAAAACGACTAGACACGGCTTCGCACGGTATGGAAACGTCAAAGAAATGAGGGTTGCGGTCTCCAACGAAATCTGAACGGAATCACAACTGATTCTTTTGCCGTCACAAAATTTTCAACATGTTGAAAATTTGCCGACGAACGCGACGAATAATTGCGGCCGTCTGCGGTCGCTAACGGATTAGTCAGCGACAACTAACGGCAGCACACGGTGAGTGACGGTAAATTCAAAATTGCAATTCGCAGCTTAACGTCGCTTGCCGTTCACCCCTATTCGTCATAGTGTGACCGGGCCTTTAAATTTCTTGTATTAATATATATATATGAACCAACTCTTAACGTATGTGGAACAATTATCAAACCATCTGATTCTGTACGCAACATTGGAATTCTTTTTGATTCAACCATGTCTATGTCATCTCAAATATCTGCTCTTTTAAATCTAATCTGAAACCCATTTGTTTCCAAACTAAGTTTTTTTATTATTTTTAATTAAGTTGTGCATTTTATTGTAGCCTAAGATGTAGTGTAAGTTGTACTTTTAAGATCATTGTAAAGCGCTTTGTTCATACTTATGCCAAGGCGCTATATAAATGACTGTAAATGTATATAAATTCCGTTTATTGTATTGTATTGTAATTCACTACAAAAGACAATTTCTTGAAATGTTTTTTTCCCAGTGAATGTGAATGTGACATGTAGTATACATGTGTATGGCTGGCATAAAGTATGCACAGGATGGAGGCTGTCACAATGTAGGTCGGATTCACCTTTTTTAGGGTCCTGGGCTAGGTTAAAATTGAAGGCACTTGCTATCTGGATCCATGTGTTACTCGATCCCCACCCAACCCTATCCATGTAACCTATTTGTTTTGATTATATGATCAGAGGACTCACAGTGGGATTCATGAGTTGACATGCATCTGGGAAGTGAGAGTATATCTCTCACTTTCCTTCATGCACGGTAGCCATGACTGACTGTATGGGTACGGATACGGGTCCCAGACCATGAGTACAGGTACGGGTCCGAGACAAAAAAAAGTCAGGGTGACTGGAGTCAGGGTGACTCTAAGAGCAGAGTCTAGCCATGCACTCTGCGACTCTATGTCTGAAACGACTCCAAAACGACTAAATTTCTTAATTCCGCGGAAAGTCACCGTTGATGACTCTACGTAGGAGTCATTTGACTCCCAATATGGAGTGAGTTTAGACATAGAGTCGCATAGTGGCTGGATTTTGCTTCCAGAGTAACCCAGACTCTATTTATAGAGTCACCTGACTCCATCACAGGGTCACTCCGACAGTTCACAAAATAATGATAATAATAAACACATAGACGTACATCAAGATAAAAATTCAAAGTATATGCCTACAGTAGTAGGAGACTTTACTTTGAGTTCCACGCCATAAAGGTGATCGTCAGTCGACAGGATGGAGAAATTTAGGCTGAACCACCATCCCTTAGGAATGGGTGTCAAAAGCCAAACTATTCCAGAGTCTGACTCTCTTAAAGAGTCATAAATTTCTTTCTTTAACTGTTAAGTAAACTTGTTGTATTACGCCCCCACTGTTTATAATGAATGGTTGAGCATTCTTGTAGTAGGTTTTGACACCACAGAATGTGCATACATGTATAAACATTTTTGAATGTTGATGATCGGTATTCCCAATGGTCGTAAGTGAGGATATGCCGTGAAACTATTAGTAACGGTTGCCTTTCCAGATGTCTATACTTTGAAATTAATTAATTAATTAATTAATTAATTAATTAATTAATTAATTAATTAATTAATTAATTAATTAATTAATATGTTTATTTATTTATTTATTTATTTATTTATTTATTTATTTATTTATTTATTTATTTATTTAAATTATTATTTATTTTTTATTTATTTATTTATTTATTTATCTATCTGTTTATTTGTCAAAAACCCATTATATTGATAAATCACGTAGCTCATGATAATATATGTAAAATATGCTATGGCTATTTTGAAGCATATATCATTTTGTGATATGCATATTTTCTAAAAACTTTTCTTTGTTCAAGTTATAAATTAGTGTGGTTTATATAAACAGCTGTTGAGAATGGTACTTAAAATTATAATTCGTCATTGCTTAAGGGACGGGGTATGAACGTTTGGATAGTATTTATTGTGGGACATTAGAGCACATCAGACATATCGAATTGCATTCTGAATACGAAGAATGTCCTTCTGATATCAAATAATTTAGATTTTTTGAAATTTGCAATGTAATACACATTTTATGGGGGCGTTTTGTTATGACCAATAAAAACATCTGTGGGGAGGGTTGGTACAACCCCTTCGTAGTTCTAGGGTTAATAACTCATCAAATGTCGCCGAAAATCAAAGTAGTGGAACAGTGCTTAATATGCATACCGTAAACGTTCGCCTAATGGCGCTATGGAGTTCATGGAAATGAGAGAGCGCCATCCCTGTAAAAGCCGACTATTATCACTGATCATTAAGGGTACGTGTAGTTAAAGGGTGAAACCTATCGACACATACAATTATGAACAAGATCGAACAAACTTGTTCATGATAATGCGGTAATCATTCACCTGATACGTTGTGGCCCAGTGAGCAGAGCATTAGACTATAGTGCGAGGATAAAGAGAACTTGTGGAGAAGATTGATGGTTCGAATCTCATGCAGTAACTTCTGACAGATTATGATGTCTGTCAATGTTTTTTTTCCTGATTTGAGGAAATTGTATTTTCTATTTTCTTTGATTTTATCTTTAACATTGTTTATATAATTTTATTATTTTATCTTGTATGTGTCTTTTTTCATGATTCTTTGTTTTTATCGTTTCATTTTAGAGTAACTCAATCCATTCAATCAAATGTTGTAATGAACCTATTTGATTGTATAGGCATTTGTTATGTGTGTGAGACGAACTGTCGCGTGCGACAAGTCTTTCAATTCACGCTAGTGTCCTTGCCTATGCATCAGTGGTCATAAGAGGTATATCATTTTATTCGAAAGGGGGGGGGGTCCCAAATATACGGGGGTCATAAAGTCTTGGAAAGAATAATAGGAGGGGTCATCAAATGTTTTATGACCAAAATTTAGGGAGTCACACGATGACCACAGAAAGTGTGTTATTTTATTCAAAAAGACTGATTTCAATACAATTTTGGGGTTTGGGATCATACAATTTTTGTTGCAGAAATAGGGGGTGCGCAATTTTATTGACGCAGACTTTTTGTAAATTTGGGACCCCCTTCCGAAAAAAATGATAGCCCTCTAAGAGGATTCAAAAGATAACCTCTGCCCCAATAATCCTCGCTATATTTGTTTGAAACTGTTCCACGGAGGATGTCTCATAATAGGCTCAGTATTCAAATGATATAAATAAAATTTGAATGAGAGAACGAACAAAATCATACAACGACCAACTGAATAGAGGCTGTGTATATGACGTATCATCCCGTAAATATGACGGACTACTCAAATGCATTCAACAAAAGCATGATTGCATCTACCGCGACAGTTCGTTTCACACACATAACAAAATGCACTACGATCAAATAGGTTGATGACAACATTTGATTGAATGGACTGCACTGCGCCATGATTACGGGGAAGAAACCGGTTCAAATCCTTTGTTTGGAGCCAATCGATAAACGCAAGGCCGCTTTGGAAGGCACACAATACCCCAATGGCTTTCCATATTACGTGCACTCAACAACTATTCAGTATCGAAGCCCGGTATCGAAGTTACGTAATGTTACTATGTCAACGGGATCACGCGCTTAAGTAATGAACCACGATCGAAACAATCAGTACACAAAAAAGGCATACCAAAATAGCGTGATCGTAATGATCGCCATACAAACAGTACCTCATTTCAAATATTTAGTTTTAGTTTTGGTTTTGGTTTTGGTCACTTGGTTTCCTATTGTCCTGCCTAGCCACTTGAATCACAAGATATCGAACTCATTGTTTCTACCCTTTGTTTAAAACTAAACATTGGTGACAGGTAGTTTCGGTTTTGGTTTCAGTTTCTTATTAGTGGCGTGACGAATAAAATTACAGGATTTTCGAGTTACCTGATCTAAGTATACAAAAGAAATGTTTAAATTTTGCAGTGCAATATTCACGAGCAGAGAAGTCGCACAAAGCAGTCTACATTTGAAAGCATTGATTTAGTTTGAAAGCATTGACTTGAGACTACGAAATAGCCTAAGCTGATTTCACTGTGAAAATATATAGACCATCGAAATATTTCCACAGACATTACAATAGACTATTTACTATTTATGTGCATGTCGCATGACGGAAGATCAATATCATAGAAAGCTGACTTTTATTCAATTTATTTATTGGAGAAGGGAGAGAGAGAGAGAGATCTCCAGGGAAAGAGGTTTTGTGTGTGTGTGTGTGGGGGGGGGGTAAGGGTAAGGGAGAAAGAGAAACAGAGGGGGGGGAGCATTAGAAGTGGGAAGGGAAGGAGGGGGGAGAGGGGAGCTCAAGAGTGGAGTGGAATAATAGGGAAGAGTCGATATCGAGTGTGGGAAGGGGGGAGGGAGGAGGTTATATATAGGTGGCGAAGGGAACATAGGTAAGAGGTATGTGTTGTGCTTTCCGGGGAATAATCTAATTCATATCATCTACATCATCATGCATCGTTTATATTTCAGACAAATAAACAAAACACCCCCACCCCCTCAATATATGCATATGATTTCTACATGTAGGCCTCGTATATAGAACTCGGGTGTAATTATAAGGTGTCATGGAAGTGTGCCACCTACGGCAGAGAGCATCAACTGTCGCCCGCGTTGATAGATATCGATAATGAAAATGTTAACACAATAGGCTATTATATACGTATGGTTATAGGCCATTATACTTTTGATTATATATACCCTCTTGTGTCCTCCCAGCACAAAAGTGTTATGAATGCAGACCAGTTCATCTCCACTTTTTAATCCCTTGATTTTTGGTTTCTGAACAAAAGAGAAACCAAAACTAATGATTTGAAATGAGGGAGTGCTTGGGGTCTTTTTATCTTGTCTATTGTTCAGATACAAAAACGCAGGGGATTCAGTAAGTTTACAGTAATCTGACTTCCAATGTTAACTCTGAAGTACCAATCAGGTTATTTCAATAGAAGGGATGCCTATGCCAATGAAAGCGGGAGAGACAAGGTTATGAAACACCGGTGTTAACACCGGTGTTTTTAATGGTCTAGCGCCCTCTCGTCTGACATTTTAAATTGATCTACATTAATTTGACAAAATGCATGCCAATCCGAATGTCAAAGTCCACGTTTTTCTATAAAAACGTTGAAAATAAGCCCTTAAATCACAAAAGGTCCGATTATGAGCCTGTCGCACCCCAATGCACTTGTGCAGGGCCACAGTGTCGCCCTTCCCTCGTATCAATGTTTATCTCCCTATTTTGCTTCCTCCTGCCCCCCCCCCCCATGATCAGTCTCCCCACTCCCTCCCCGGTCCCAACTCTCTCCTCTCGAGTTCTTCTCTTTCTAGTCTTTCCGTCTCTCCCTCTCTTCTCTTTCTTCCTCACCCCCTCCCACTCTCACTTGTTCAGTCTCAAGTATCTCCCTCCCTCCCCCTCCCTTGCGAAATTTATCAGTACGATCCATGACTGAAAATAAGCTCTGCAAAAATAGACATTTAAAATAAACCCGAGTCTTGCATATAGGCCCAACCAATTATCAGATTAGCTTGCCATTGGTACGAATGAATAGAATACATTATCTTTGCTCCAATGCAATTCTTTTGTATCGCATTTCAATATAAAACATGATTACCAAATCACCACTTGTACGCGCCTCATTGGGAGATATTTGACTATTTTAGACGCTCGTTTCATCGCCAATATGAAAGACTTTTGCTTATAACTTGGCAACATGGTTAGTATATATTTCAACGCAAGACAATTTTTACGATCCACTTACGTCTAGGCGTAAGTGCATATACACCAAACACAAGTCAATTGAAGCCGTACAATTTACCGCGAATTTAGGACCGTAAAATTTAGACTCTTCTTTTGTCTAGATTAGCACCCAACCGCACATCTCAAGGTTTTATGTCAAAAATCAATATAACTTACCAAAACGAAAACTGAAATTCACGAGCTTTTTTTTAAAGTAACTAACAAAAGGCTATAATAAAAGATTGGTCACACCTGGGAGACTACCACTTCAGAATAACAATGACTTACAAAAACGGATACGGTTACGGAAACAGTAACTGAAAAGATAAAACGACGGTTGGTTCCGATACCATCACGGAGTTACGTAACTACTTCGTGGTCTGATAGTTATATGATCAATGGTCTGATCTACTTGGGTTCGATCCTTTAAAGAAAAGAAAAAATAGCTGATCATTTATAATGCATAAATGAATAAAGTAATGTAGTTACGCAATTTGAAACATTGAGGCCGTTCTATTTTTCAAAGGTCATTTAACTGTTAAATGCAGTGGAATATATCACGCATTGCCTATTTATCTAAAAAAATAAGAAAATTAAAATTAAATAAAAAAAAATCCCAATATTCGTTCGTAAAATGGGGACAAAATCCAAAAACATTTCTTGACCCTTCTTCACATAAAAGGTTAAAAAAGCCGTGTAATCAATATCTTTTTAAAAACATACCAATGTATTGCTCTCATCGCAAGGATTTAGATAAAGTATAGTTTAACGTCTATTCGACACACAGTCTGTTATCGAGTTATAGGCAAAAGGGTCAAATTTAAACCACAGGGTCCACAGGCGTCTACAGTTGAAAAATGCTTCAATTTAAATCCAACAGGTCTCGTATTGTTCCTTTGGCAATTGATTTGGATGTTTTGTTACATAGGTAATATGTAAAATGTGAAATATATTATTATTATTATTATTATTATTATTCATGGTTTATGCAAACACACTCGCAGCTAAAAGCTGAATTGCTGTGAAGCTCACATATAAAAATATACAATATACAACATGCAATAAATATGATATTAAAGAACAAAATTATAACACACATTAGACCGAATGGGCCAAACTCCCTCTCCGCAACCAAAACCCAAGGTGGAAAAGTCCTCTTATAAAAGAGAGGACAAAAGACCCCGGGAAAAGTTTGCAAAGAGGGGGCCTAGTCCCCGGACAAAAACATAACCAATGAGCTGGTAATACAATCTAAAGCATAAATAAACACAAGAGCAATATTGCACATTAGTTAAAATTACATTGTTCAAATGACATATACCATAGCATATAATTATTAAGCATTATTTAACAGGTTGACCATGTAAGGAATTGGGCTGTCACGGTATCTATTTGTGCGCCACCTAGGAAGAGTAAGTTTGTGACCATTTCTAAGCTCACGGCCATGCATTTTCACCCTTTCTTCAGGGAGCCATTCACGAAAAGAATCGGATTCCATGAGTTTTTGAGCAAATTCAAGACAAATTTTTTCTCTTCTTTGTGCAAGTCTCTCAAGTGCGCAAGTTTGGAGCGCCTCCTCATAAGATGATTGTCTGGTCAGACCTAAACTAATTCTACACGCTCGTTTTTGGATGCGTTCAATTGCAAGAGATTGCTCCCTTGTGATAACACCGTGCCATATTGGCACGACATACTCCAACAGTGGCCTAACATAACCTACATAAACAGAAATCATGTCTCTAACGGGAAGGTTGAACCGTTTAAGCGTAGTGAGCATATATAACCTGCTAGATGCTCGTTTTATAACATCTCTTATGTATGTATCCCATTTGAGATCAGAGCTGATCTGGATACCTAAGATTTTGACAACATTGACTTCAGCCAGTTGCTGGTTGGCTATAGTAAGAGGAGATGGGCTCTCTTGTTGTTGTGAAAAACAAACAGTCATTGACATACATTTTTTTGCATTAAGAGACATGTTGTTGTTGTCTGACCAAGTAACAAACCTGTGTAAGTCCTCCTGTATGACACTTTCTTTGCCTATTTGTGAATTTTCTACAATGGTGAGGTCATCAACATATTTCAGCGCCGTAACATGAGAGTCCTGTGCATTAACTGCATCATTTACCAGACATAGAAATGCTGCAGGACCCACAAGTGTACCCTGTGGGACACCTCCGTTTAATTGCTTCCAATCAGATGTGACATTTTTGTACCTCACACAATGAGATCTACAAGATAGAAAATCACAAATCCAAGGAATCAGTTCAGATCTCGCACCCATTTGGAGCATTTTTGAAATGACAACGTTATGGTCCACCCTATCATAAGCCTTACTGAAGTCAGTGATCACAATTCGTCGTCCGTATTCCATAGTGGCGTATAGTGGGGCGCCGCGAATAAACAACTTTTCGAGAAAATCGGGTTTGAAGAAATGCCAATTTAAAATCGAGTTGTGTAAATCAGACATTCATTATATTTTGTAAATGATGTGAAATTTCTGTAGTAAACTAAATAGATTTTATTGTTATATATTTTTCAAAAGAAATAAATACATACTTTTGCTGGCAAACTGACAATAAAACTATACGTCACTATGGAAAACGAACAAAACGCAATACCCTAACCTTACGCGTTGACCATACGCCACTTTTTATACACATTTTATAATTATGAAATATCGGCAAAAATGAAAAACATCGTATTCCATAGTGGCGTATAGGTCCGATACGCGTACGCCACTATGACATACGATGTTTTTCATTTTTGCCGATATTTCATAATTATAAAATGTATAAAAAGTGGCGTATGGTCGATACGCCACTATGGAATACGAAAATGTCACTTTGTAACTATACGCCACATTTAATTAATTAATTACTAATTAATTAGCTAATTATGACTGATGAGACTTAGAAAAAATGAAAGAGAACATCATTAAAGACATATGTGCCAATTTAAAAAAAAATGATCAAAAATCACTATACGCCACTATGGAATACAGCCGACGAATTCGGCTCAAATTCTTGGGCTTATCTGCATGTATGTGAAGGTTATCAAGTAACTTTGCTAGATAATGTGTTGTGGAGCGCCCTTTCCTGTTGCCAAACTGGTTACTGTCAAGAATTGGCTCAATGTCTTGCATGAGCCAGCCAGTTATGAATGATTCAGCGGTTTTCGCAAAATGATCCGTGAGCGAGACTGGCCGCAGTTTATCCCAGATTGGATGCGCAGTCTTGGGTATCGGGACTACTATAGCTTTCTTCCACTGGTGGGGCACAATACCGCACTTAAAAGAGGAGTTCAAGATGATGGCCAAGGGAGAGCTCAACTCATAAGCGAATTCACGTATAATGGATGACGGTATACCATCGGGACCACTAGCTTTCTTGGCACCAATCTTACGCAACTTGTTAAACACATCCCATTCACTGATTGTAGGCAATAGAGGTGTGGGTCTGAAGGATGGAAGAGTCTCAAACTGTAAAGGAGTCAAATCCTTGCCTATCGACACAAAGTGGCTATTAATACTGTCAGCAACCATTTTAGGTTTTGACGCATCAACACCAGGGGGAGGTTGAATCATTTGCTGATTCTTATTGTGTGTAGTCATGATTTTGATTTGACGATACCATGCAGAGGGATTTGACTTCTTGAGTCTTTGGACTCGGCCATGGTAGAACTCTTGTTTTGCCTTAATTATTGCTCTTGTAAAATACGGCAAAACATGGTGTTATGTTGATGAAAAAATGTATTTCCTACCTTAAATAGTATTTTAGTAATAGAATTTATGCATGAGTGGTATAAAACAAATATTAACTGTCTTAAATTCGTGTAATGGTCGAAATATAATCACTCGGTCAAAGATGTATTGTTCCATTCCACTCGCCGTTCCGGCTCGTGGAATGGAACAATCCATCTTTCACCTCGTGATTATATTTCGACCATCACACTCATAGACAGTTAATATTTGTATACTATACTATACTATACTATACTATACTATACTATACTATACTATACTATACTATACTATACTATACTATACTATACAACTTAGTTCATATTTGGAGAGTGATGTGGATTTGTGTACATTCGATGCTATAAGGACATCTTCTATTTGACAACTTACTCTGATCGAAAAAAAAATGGAAACGTTTTTAGCACCAAATTGTAACGACCTCTATGGTCATCAGCGTTGAGCACTATATAGTTAATTTTTTCTTTTAAATAATTTTAAAGTGGAGATAACTGACCCCATTACTAATTCATTGACTGCCCGTTTCACATCATAATGTATCTCATAATTATTATTTAATCATATCCATTAATTATACGAGTATTATATATTATTATAATGACTGTTATAATGACTATTATTATAAAATAAGAGCGCCATGAGCTGATATGAAATTAGGCAATAGGGTTAATGATAAGGCTTAAATATCATTCTTTAAATGTATGAGAAAAAACAAAAGGCGCGCGGCCTACAGGTAACAAACAGTTTTAGCCTTAAGGTGGTACTACACCCCCTGATAAATTTCGTGACTAATTTTGCATTTTTCTCTCTTATCATAAATAACGTACCGCGTTTCATGAGTCACTGAAATTCCAGTGTAGTAACTGGATTCATTGCCCCTATAATATACATTACTTTGGTTACAAGTGTTATTATTTTTTGAGAAAAAAATGAAAAAAAAATCACAAATTTATCAAGGGGTGTAGCACCACCTTAAATAAATAAATATCATTATTTTTTATTACTTGCCGTGGTTTCCTTTCATTCTTCCAAGCTTGCTCTTCGTATGTTGTTCCCTGCTTTACTTATTCATTATCTTTGTTAATGTTATTTGATTTTATTCATTATTCGCTGTTAATTTCATTATGGTTTATTATCTGTCGTATTTATACCTGCATTGAAAATACAGCTATTGGTATTGATTGATTATATTATTTCGTCGCCTGCATTCCATAGTGGCGAATAGTGATTTTGGTCATTTTGTGAATATTGGCAATATGCTTTTAAGGATGTTTTGTTTGATTTTGATAAGTCTCAGCAGTCAGCTGTAAATTGCGTCTAAGACTTTTTTCTTCTTTTTTTTAAAAATTTAATTTAATTTACTTTTTTATCTATATATTTATTTAGGGTGGATCGGACTACGCCAATCAAACAATTGTTTAGGCCTAATCTGAGATCAATTTTTATCAAAATCAGAGAGTCCCCTGTAGAATCCAATTTTTGACATTTTACCCTTTTCCCGAACTCAAGAACTGTACATCGGAGATATGTTAACTATACTTTTTTGAATTTTTATGACGAGAGAAATACATTGGTATGGTTTTAATTAAGATTTGACCAACTTACAAAATTTCACCCGCTGCATAAGCGGCTATTTTGGATTTATGCAAATTAGGCACTGTTCCACTACAGGGATTTTCGAGGACCATTGATATTTTGTTAAGTATGTTTTTTTTCTGAAATAAATAGTGATTAAATGGATTCTGTTGCAATAAGTGGTGGGTGATTCCATACTTAAACTTGCCTAATAATAGAATATATAGCCTATAGGCCTATACGTTATATTCTATATT
Organism: Amphiura filiformis; assembly: GCF_039555335.1. NCBI lineage: Eukaryota > Metazoa > Echinodermata > Ophiuroidea > Amphilepidida > Amphiuridae > Amphiura > Amphiura filiformis. The sequence goes on along the minus strand of NC_092642.1, from coordinate 24,747,559 downwards.
ATACTATACAAAACAACTTAGTTCATGATTAATATTTACATTTGAATCATATTTGGAGAGCGATGTGGCTTTTTGTACATTCGATGCTATAGGGGCAACTTCTATTTGACAACCTACTGTGATCGAAAAGAATGGAAATGGTTTTTAGCACCAAAATTGTAACGACCTCTATGGTCATTAGCGTTGAGCACTATGTAGTTTATTTTCCCTTTTAAATAATATTAAATGGAGGTAACTGACCCCATTACTAATTCATTGACTGCCCATTTCACATCATAATGTATCTCATATCCATTAATTATACGACTATTGTATATTATTATAATGACTGTTATATATTATTATACAATAAGAGCGCCATGAGCTGATATGAAATTAGGCAATAGGGTTAATGATAAGGCTTAAATATCATTCTTAAAATGTATGAGAAAAAACAGCTGATATGAAATTAGGCAATAGGGTTAATGATAAGGCTTAAATATCATTCTTAAAATGTATGAGAAAAAACAAAAGGCGCGCGGCCTACAGGTAACAAACATTTTTAGCCTTAAGGTGGTACTACACCCCTGATCAATTTCGTGACTAATTTTGCATTTTTCTCTCTTATCATAAATAACGTACCGCGTTTCATGAGTCACTGAAATTCCAGTGTAGTAACTGGATTCCTTGCCCCTATAATATGCATTACTTTTGTTACAAGTGTTATTATTTTTTGAGAAAAATGCAAAAATAGTCACAAATTTATCAAGGGGTGTAGTACCACCTTAAATATCATTATTTTTGATTACTTGGTTTCCTTTAATTTTTCCAATCTTTATCTTCGTATTATTGTTCCCTGTTTTACCTATTCATCATCTTAATGTTATTTGATTTTATTAATCTATTCGCTGTTATTTTCATCATGGTTTTATCTGTCGTATTATTTATACCTGCATTGAAAATACAGCTATTGGTATTGATTGATTATATTATTTCGTCGCCTGCATTCCATAGTTGCGTATAGTGATTTGGGTCATTTTGTGAAAATTGGCAATATGTTTTTAAGGACGTTTTCTTTCAGCAGTCAAAATAAGCGTATTAATTTATAATTAATTTAATTTAATTTAATTGGGCGTATCGTTACAAAGTGAAATTTTGTGTTTTTCATAGTGGCGTATCGACCACACGCAACTTTTAATACCCATTTAGTAATAGTAAACAAATTAAGAAGTATCGGCAAAAAAAACCAACAAAACATTGCATGTCATAGTTACGTGCACCTCGCTTCATTGCATAGTAACGTTTCAGAACAATAAGCCACTATGGAATGAAGCCGACGAAAAGTAACGCCATAGGGATTACACGGCGACCGTGGTATAATATGTTACCGTACACAAAGAATGAGCCGTAAATTCCTCCCCCTGTAAATTTTGTTTTATTTCGTGTTTAGAAAATATATATCATAAGCTTCAAAATGGTATATCATTTGACTTCAAACGATATCCAGAAGCGGGGTTATGGTTTGCTCCTTCAACGAAATGGTATCTTTTTTCGTGTCTACATGTGTCTTTTTTCCACATTGCTTGTAATATCAAACAGTCATAATTGATGATCATTTCAAATTATCCCTAAGTCAACGAGGTTCAGGTATCCTCTTATTGTTAATTGTTGGTTAGACATAGCTAGACAATGCTTTGTAACCCTCCACTTGAACAGGATTTAGCCAAAGCAAACAAAGACCAGAGCTATTAAGAATTATATTGACATTTAAGGTAGAAGCTTATAATCCGCCTCAACAATAGGATTATTGATTGGTTTAAAAGGAGATACATGTCGCGCCAACTATGAATACGACCTTCATGCACATTTTACACTGTAACTCAGAATACATTTTAGGACATTAACGGCAAAAATTTCACAACAATTACAAAATATAATGATGTCTGATTTGCACAACTCGATTTGATATTGGCATTTCTTCAAATCCTATTTTTTCGAGAGGTTATTTATTTGCGGTACTCTACTATACGCCACTATGGAATGCAGCCCCCTCAAACCCCACACATTTATCACGCTAGTGCCAAAACTACCAAAGTCCAAAATGATTAATACGTGGCACACTGAGTTATGGGCTCTACCCCGTAGATATGCCTTTTTTCCATGTTGGCCCCAAAGGTCAAAAGGCATGGGCCCCAGCGGCCCTAATGTAAAAAGTACCAAGCATTCTGTTTCTCAGCAGTTAAAGCAGCCTCAGGGCCTTGAGTTGGTACAGTAATAGCCCTAAGGAATCATGGCATAATATTTTCCAACATACCTATTTCGTTCCGGATCTTCAAAAATTGAATTGTGAACGGTCCATTCCGAATTTTCTCCACTTTCCCTGGCAGAAAACATATTGAAATGTATTGAAAGTAATCACAAACACGAGCGTTATTCAGTTGGTCAGTTCAGAGCCATGTCAGGCTGATTAGTGACAACTATTATTATGTTTGGTGCAACATCTCAACGCATTGTAGCTATATTCATATAATGAATACATATTGGAAAACGTTACTAATATTCATGAGATTGTACAGTCAGTGTCCAGTTCCCAAAATTGGGTATATGGTCGAATCCAACGAAAAGTGTACACGGCATGTTCAGGGCCATAACTTAAAAGTATTAATCAATTGGCATTCGTTTTTGTATTGTGTTTATTCGCCTTGATCATACGCTTCGCGCCATATATAATAAGACCCCTTCTGTGAAAAACTTAGACACAGATACCCCAAAACATGCTATTTTTACCCATTTTTTCAAAATATTTCTTAAAGTATTTTTAAAAACATCTAAATCAGTTATGAAAAGAAGTCATTGGATTGAATCTAAATTGATTTCCTGAAAGGTGTGTATTCAAAGATTGCCTGTTCAATTTTTCACATATTTGTACATAATCATGAATTTTTTGTGATAATTTTTTGAGTGGTATTTTTTTACATTACCTACGAATACAATTTTTCATAGCACTAGATATATCTTTAAAAATGGAAATCACTAATAAATGCGCAATTGATACAAGCTTTGATATGTCCAATACTGAAATGCATTGCATTCGGACATCTTTATTATTGTGTTTAGCTGCCAGAAATTCTAAATGGCACAAAGGTAGGTTTGGTAAAAATATGCATTACCTCCGAATACATGTTAAAAGCTGTGCCATTTCCACAAAATGAGAGAATAGTAAACAATAGTTAAGCAATAGGTGCAGGGTAATACACTCTTTATTTCTACCAAGTTTCAATAACCTGCGTTTAAATATTTCTGAGATGTCAACAATAAAAGCAAGTATTCGTAGGTAAATTTCGGTAACCGAATGTTACCTGCGAATACACTTTGACATCATGACAGTATTGTGAAATTGGTACATAACGAAGGCCTGTATGTTTGCTATCAAATCATATGTCAATGAAAGTTGCGAATTCACATACATGCCCACCATGCAAAACTGAATACGGCTTAATTGGTGAAAAATATGTACTGAAATAGACGACGGTCTGCTCATTTGAAAGAAAATCAGATTCAAAGAAGATTAGAAGGGGATGAATACTTGGATTTGTCAGCTGTCATGTGTGCTTCATTTTAAATGTTTACCGACCTTCTGGCTTCTGAGTAATTTGTGTCCAAATTGATTTATTCGAAGGTAACTTTTGACGTTTTCGCTAAGGTTACCTACGAATACCATGGAAAAAACGACTGTTCTCATTGTCTCATGATCTAGACAACACATTGATGGACCCTAGTATAAAGCTAATTGTAGTTGCCCTCAAACGAAAGGCCACAAGACGTAACTGACTCCAAGATGGACTTCACAAGTCTGCAATAACGGTTTTAAGCGATTTGTGTGCAATTAAGCAAATTAAAGTCACTTTAGTGCCTTTGTTTCTTACTTCAATCCTCTTTCAACCGCTGTGAACCGACATTATTAATACATGATAGGGTCTAAAGTATCAATAAACGCACATAAAGAAAATAATATATTCAAAGTGCTTTATAAAATGAAGTTTTGATTGCGATATCCACCAAAAGTCTAATTCTTACCTACAAATACTGAAATGTTACTTACGAATACAGCATAATACATGACATGTGTAATGAAGTGTCCCTACCAATGGAAATTAATGGTCAAAAACTTTAAGCGGTACCCCAGGACACTATTATTACCCATATACGGATTCATTCAACAATTATTTATTATGTAAAATTGCTGATTAACTACTTGTATATCAAAATGAAGTGGTCAAAATCTTGCTAAAAGCATCAAAATCTTTTGATCTAAGGTAATAGCATTTATTCAATTGGACGTACCATCTGAAAGAGATCTAAAAACTACCATTTTATTAATTCATTACCATAATAGCAAAATTTAAACCTATAAACTCAATATAGATATTGTTAAATCGCTCATGTTACCTACGAATACCCGGGTTTCTTCACCTTTTCATTGTATAAAGCGTTAGGTGTATGCGTATAATGCCTAATATTCTTGAAAACATATATCATACTCGTTCTTATACAATGTGTAAATTGATTCATACTCATTTGATAAATAAAATACAGAAACTGACCTAAGCTTCATTTTCAAAAATAAACTAGCATAAATTGACTAAGATCATATTGATCGCGTTATAAAAATAAAAACAAATATTTTCTGGTTGAGCTAGCATTTTCCTGACACCCTGTGGTCTACATTACACGAAAAAAAGCGTTAATGGGAATATTCCATTTGTTTTAGGCTGATTAGTATTGCGATAGTGAAAGCATCCTAGTGGTATTCGTAGGTAACATTGGGTTTTGATATCACATTTACTATCACACGTCCTGGATTTATTTTTCAAGATTAGTAATGGCACTTTTGGTTCCTATAAGGCCAATATGTCATCAATCAATGGGCAAAAGGAAAAAATTGTGGAGACATTTTTATTTCGGACTTTTATTTTTGGCCCGTGGACACTTTTGGTTGGATTCGACCATATGCCCATGTCTGCTGGATTTTGTTTTCCCTCAATAATAGGGAAGTCAACCTTATGCACTTTGGATACTAGGATGTTAGCCTGATATAACTATAAAGAAAATTAATTAATTTCTAGTGGGAGTTCCCCACATTTCCTCAAATGTCTAACTAGACGGTTTATTATTACGATTTGAAATATTAATCGAACACGTATGCGATTTGCATAACGCAGTACGTACATACAGCCCCCCCACATCAAAGGATCGTACCGTATTACTACTGTAAGAGTAACACCCATTGGCGCTGGTTGTAAATTCCAATTTTCTTTGCATTACCTCATTTTTTCGGCTCAAAATTAACGGTTTCTTTGCATAGCTTGTTTGATTAGCTTGTCCAAAATAGGGAAAAAAACTCGTGGCAAGAGGAAAACCTGACGTAAGTGAACCACAAGATCTAGGTCGTGTTTCCATCCATGAATCGAGTTTGAACTTTGAAATAAAAGTCTGTATAATATATATGTAAAAATGACTTTTTGATACAATTTTGCTCGCTTGGAACAACAACAAACAACGAATAGTTTGCCATATCTCAGATGTATCGTTACATGGGTAGCATAATCACAAATATCAAGTTAAACAGAATTCGATGGGCTAAAGGCTGAGCTGTGTATATCGCAAAATCAATTAATTGGGCTAATTCGATATTGGTGGACACAGTATGAAGTATCATTTTATGGACGTACCATCAAATTGTAATCAACTCCGCTATAATGTATAATGATAATATAGAGGTCATAAATCTCAATACCGATGTGTTAAAGTATAATATTGTTTACAAGCAAATTGTGAGGTGATGATTGCAATATAACGGATCTTGTTTCAGTCATTGACTACTTAAACCAACCTGTCATAGACAGGGCCGAATAATTTGTGCAGAAATATATTGCAAAATATAAATAAACATATATGGCCCAACATGTAGACTTAGGTTTGCATTAACATTATCTTTTTTTTCTGTAGCAAAACCATATATTTTGCTGAATATTTGCTGACATATGTAATATGTGGAGAAAATTTAATTGCGAGATAATTCTCGCGTTTCACAATACGATGCGCCTCCAGCGGTCGCTGGGTCGAAGCCAAAATACGCAGTGCATCATGGGAAAATGAGTCGACATCCAAAGCTCGCGTAATACGAATACAATACAGAAACTTGCATCATTGTGGGTTTAAATGTCATTATAATGGTATGTTACATGCGAATGCACACTAAGACAACAATATACAACTATAGTAGATCCATTTTCTATAATTATATTGATTACAGGGAATCCTGTTTTCAACATATTTATTATCACACTCGCGTGAAAATTTAATAGCAGCTAGAACGGCGATGTCGACTCTGGAGTCGAAAATTTGACTGCCAAAAGCAACCGCTGGCGGCGCATCGTATTGTGAAACGCGAGAATTGAGTGGAGAAAGTGAATTAGTAAAAATTGATGGGCCCCGGAAACATGTAGACATGACACTTTGAAAAGTCATCAAATTACCATTAAGTTATAGTCCACAATTGAGATATATTAATGACGTTTGTTCCTTTGAGGCTGCGGTATAAGTATTTGTGACATTCTAAATGAATCTGTAGATTATTATACTAATCTGTATAAATCAAAAGAAATAGAAGATAAAGATATTGATGCCTACATTAACAAAACTCGTGTAGAAACATTATCAAATGAAGAAACAATCGAATGTGAAGGGCTACTAACAATTGAAGAATGTACAAAAGCAGTACACACACTTAAACTTAATCGATCACCCGGAATTGACGGATTAACTCCCGAATTTTATAAATGTTTTTGGTCTGATATAAAGGAAATGGTTACGAACTCCCTAAATGAAGGTTTTGAAAGAGGTACATTGTCATTCTCTCAGAGACGAGGGATTATCAAGCTACTTTACAAAAAAGGTGATAAAAACAATTTGGATAATTTTCGACCTATGACTTTGTTAAATGTGACCGTACAGCACGAATGAGCCGTAAATGTCCTCAATTGTATTATGAGTTATAGTGTAAAATGGGCATGAAGGTCGTATTCATAGGTACCTCAATTTGGTGCTACGTGTACCTCATTTAATGAGATACACGTAGCACCAAATTGAAATACCTATGAATATGACCTTCATGCCCATTTTACACTGTAACTCAGAATACAATTGAGGACATTTACGGCTCATTCGTGCTGTACGGTCACAAATTATGATTATAAAATATGTACTGCTGTGCTCTCAAATCGTGTCCAAAATATTCTTAAAAAGATTATAAGTGAAGAACAATGTGGATATGTTAAGGGTCGTTTCATTGGACAAAACATAAGAATTATTGAGGATGTTATTGAATATTGTAATGGTAAGAATAATGAATGCGCTATATTATTTATTGATTTCCAAAAGGCTTTCGATTCGTTGGAAATAAATTTTCTGTTGAAGTGTCTAAAAGATTTGGTTTTGGCTCGCAATTTTTAAAATGGATAAAAACCATTTATGCTAATATAAATAGCTGCATTTCAATGAATGGATGGTTATCAAGATCATTTGAATTAAAAAGAGGTATTCGTCAAGGCTGTCCATTATCGGCCCTATTATTTATTATGGCGGCGGAATTTATGTCAATAAATTAATATTAAAGATAATGTAGATATTAAGGGTGTCTCTTTCAAAGAGGATCCAGACCTACAAATTAAAATTGTTCAACTAGCAGATGACACCACTGTATTTGTAAATGATATGGATTCTGTTAAAAATGTTATGGAAGAAATTGAGAAGTTCAGTTTTCTTTCAGGAATAAGTATTAACAAACAAAAACTGAGGGAATGTGGCTGGGAATAAATAAACCCTCGAATTTAATTCCAGATTTTAAATGGACCGAAGGTCCAGTGAAATGTCTTGGTTTATATTTTGGGAAGGATAAGAAGATTACTGAGGACCTTAACTGGAAACCGAAATTGACCAAATTGCAAAAAACCTTAATTAGCTGGAAAGCGAGAAAACTAACATATTATGGTAAAATAACGATTATCAAAACGTTGGGTATCTCACAAATACTTTATAATGCCAGTAATCTAAATGTACCAGAGTATGTTGTTAAGAACGTAAACAAACAAATTTTTAATTTCCTTTGGGGTTCAGAAAGAAAAAAGGTTAAAAGAAAAACAATAACAGGTTATATGGAATATGGTGGTTTGAAGATGATAAACTTAGAGCATCAAATAGCTGCTTTAAAAATAAAATGGATTGCTAGAATTTTAGATGGAAATAACAATAACGCTATATGGAAGAAAATATCACAACATTGGTTCAAACAGCTTGGTGGCTTGTCTTTAATACTCGAGTTTAATTGTAATACGAAAGACATAAAAGAAATCGTGTATGACAAAATGCCTCTGTTCTATAAAGAGGTTTTAAAAGCTTGGTATACACTGCAAAACAGACAAGGAAAAACATTTCTGTAAACAATAATACTGTATTATGGGGCAATACAAATATAAGACATAAAAATAAAGTTCTTTTCTTTAAGGAATGGATTGATGCAGGTGTAATACGCATGAAAGACATTGTTATAAATAATAGGTTTTAAATTTAAATGAACTATCTCAAATTATCAAAAATCCACTGAACATGTTCTTATTTCACAAATTAATTCATGCGATTCCGGAAAACTGGAAAAAAGAGGTCAGGAGTAATTCTATGCCCTCCTGTAAAGAAAAATCGTTCACTATTTTTGAATTTCAGAATAAGCAATTTAAACATATATCCATTCTTGAAACGAAAGAAATTTATAGTATGTTAAATACTGATCTGGAGAAGCCTGTGTGTATTCAGTATTGGGAAAAACATGGTGTGTATGCATGAGTGTGGGAAAAGGTATTTCAATTTAAAATTCGAAACAGAATTGAAAATAGATTGGGGCAATTCCAATTTAATGTGTTATACAATCTTATTCCATGTAAAAGGAATTTGTATTTATGGAAACTTAGTAATTCAGATACATGTGACTTTTGTAATAGTACAGATAATTTGGAACATTTCTTTATGTGTTCAAATAACAACGTATTCTGGATTAAATTTTCAAACTTTATTTGTCAAATGGAAAATTGCAACTTGTTTAAAATAAACCTGGAAAACATTTTATGTGGGTGGGATATTGAAAATAATGAAAAACATTTAGCTAATATTTTAATTGTTTTGGGGTGTTTTGCTATTTACAAATCTAGAATAATATACAATGATACTGGAAAATCTGTACCTATATTGATGTTATTTATTCAGGAAATAAAATGAATTGATCAAATAATGTTGAATACAAAACGAAAACTGAGGATAAATATAGATAAAGAAAAATGGAATTATAGTAAAATATATTGGAATATTAAGTAATGATACTACATTTATAATAATGGTAAGAAGAAAGAAAAAGATAAAGAAAGAATATAGAAAATTTCATAAATAAAGGCGTAAGCTAGACAATTTATTTGTCAAAGATTAAAAAAAAAAAAAAAAAAGTATTTGTGGGTCCAACCTCGGGAAGATGTGGGGAGCTCCCGCTAGAAGGTGTTTATCAAAATGACAGCTAACATACATTAAATGATATTCTAAGCCCTAAAATTGTCTGCTTATGGAATACCTTGATTGTACTATCGAGAGTAGTCGATGTTCAAATGAGGACAAATTTCAGGACGCTTTATACATTATAGGCCTCCAACAAATAGAGTTAGCTCATTAACCAGGAGGGTGAGAGTGCATAAGGGCAATGTCAGATTGGTGGTCACACCGACCGACATCACCCATTGCACTATGAGATCTTTGAATTGTTGTATTCTATGACGTAAAACACATTTCGATTTAGACTTCTTTTAGTGTTCACCACAATACAAAACAAAGTTACTGAGGTACACGAATATGATTGTAATGTATACGAGTGGATATTCATACGTAGTGGTAGATAGAATGAATTAAAGTTTTAACTTCAACACTACACTATTTTTCGCTCACCTGGAACATTTTCACTAGTCCGACTAGCGTCTTCAGCAGATGGTGATGTCTACCTTACAAAGGTGTTTCTGAGAAGCTACGCAGAGCGTTCTGGACTGCAGGAGTTTCAACCACCTTCAAACCTCAAAATACACTGAGGAGTGCGCTTGTAGCCCCTAAAAACAAGACAGAACCCATTAAACAATCTGGGATTGTGTATCAAGTCGAATGTGCTGATTGGAACGCGAGTTATATCGGCGAGTCTGCCAGGAAGCTTGAGAAAAGGCTCAGTGAAAACAAGTCTACTGCTAGTAGCTCCTAATCAGCAGTCAGAGAACATGAAGTGAGACCTAAAGGTCACCAGATTGATTGGGAAAACGTCAAGGTGCTCGAACGGGAGCAAAAAGAGAGTTCTTGAAGCCATACAAATAAGGACTCAAAAACCGAGACTAAATCGTGACCAAGGACTAGAAATAGATCCTATTTGGGATACCTGCTGATGCCCGGGGGGGCGTCGCTACATCGTAACATCCTGTGACGTCATTCTGTTAATCATATGACGTCATCAGTGTGAGATATTCAGATTATAGACAAGATATCATCACAGCATCACCATCTGCTGAAGACGCTAGTCGGACTAGTAAAAAAACGTTCCAGGTGAGCGAAATATATAAACTGCTCAAATAAAGAAAGTCCGCAGTCATGTAACCCGTCCTACACCAAAACCTGATCTTGTTATGAAAAATTGATTGATACGGTTGTGTGCAGAATCTAGTTAGCTCTAATTTGATACCAAATTTGATACCAAACACTCAAAAGTGACGAAGACTGATACCAGTTTATGGCATTTGGTGCATTTTCAAAAGTTGCAAATCAAAACGATAACGCGGTCAAAATTGCTTAGCGTGGCAATGTGGTCAAGCTTGCTTGCCCACGATGAACCCATGTCGACTATCCCAAGTGCGCGCTTTATTCAATTGTTAATTTAAAACGCATGGATTGCTACAGTGCTTTACTGATGAATACTAGGGCACGATGCGATCGATATGACCTAGCGGTTGTTTCGGGCTATGTCAATGGTCGCGCTGTGCCATTCACCACTACAGCTCCGCGTGGTCCATTTTTAATTTGCAACTTTTGAAAATGCACCAAATTTCATATACTGGTCTCAATCTCTATGAAATTTAGAGTTTTGGTGGCAAATTTGGTATCAAGTTGGAGCTAACAAGATTCTGCACACGACTTTATCAATTAAATGTTCATAACACGATCGGATTTTGGTGTAGGACGGGTTACATGACTGCGGACTTTCTTTATTTGAGCAGTTTAGTGTAGCGTTGAAGTTGAAACTTAAATTTATGATTGTAATGCTTCATAACTTTACCACACAACGACTTTATCGAACATGAGTGTAACGAACATGATTCTAATGATTTATAGCTTTACCACAAAAGAACTATATCGAATATGAATGAACTGAACATGATTATAATGAGTTATAGCTTTCCTGTACAACAATATCGAACAACATGAATGAAATGAACATGATTATAATCATGATAATCGTCGGTTTCAAAACATAGTGGAGTACGTGAAGGCCAAAATACGTTTCCGAGCAAAACGTTTTTGAAGGATATGCTATTAGAAACAGAGTCGATACTCTTCCACTGTTATCTCTTAGTATCCCGATTCCATTTGCAATTGACCGTTAAGGTTCCAACTATTAAACTGTATCTTTAATATTTAACAAGGAATAACTATTATAACTAGCTCTAAACCTATTTCACGGTTGTTTGATGGGATCATTTGTTAGTTTTTCAAACAAAACATCATGTATAACCAAATTTTAGGCTTAAACAGCTAAAAGTGATATAGTGCTAATGTATACAGATGCTTTTGAGTCGTTCGCAACTTTAATTTCCCCTCTTTTACAAAATCATTCACTTTTATAGTATTTTTTAAAGCTTTTTTCGGATATAAAATGTATGTGTTAATGCCAAAATTGGTGGCGCTATTTAGTTACTGGAAATTACCCTTTCAACCTTTTAATACAAATAATTCCTTTTATTGTTTGATAAAATATGTTTATAAAATTTCCTTGTTGCTTGTTTCTCCTATTCCAGCTGTTTTAATCACCTAACCCTTGCAAATAAAGAGATATGATTTAGGATAAATAGCGCCATCTATAGTTTGCATTTCGTTAATAATGAAGCCAATTCTATATACATCAAACAGCCGTGATTTACGCCACTATGTGAAACGGAGAATTCGGACATATCACTCTGCGTCACTATGTGTTGCGAACGACGTAATGATTTATAGCTTTACACAAAACAACTATATCGAATATGAGTGAAATGTTTTCAAGAATCCGTTGATCCCTATTTCTTCAAGAACCCGTTGATTCCATCATTTTCTTGATTTACTATCTAGAATAATATTGTACACCTATTTCCTACTTTAATAACATAATTTAATAAATTACAAAAATAAAAATGTTAGCAAATGTATTTTTATATTAAGTATTACAATACATTGATAATATTATGAAGCCAAATCGCGCCCACTTCAAGTGAGTGTGTTTATTATTAAGATGGGTTACATACAATTGACTAGTATCGCCACTCGGTCTCCGCTGATTAATCACAACAGAGTCCTCGATTGTGTTTCAATAAGAAACACCATGTCTAAATCAAGATCCAAGGAGTATTCAGCACATGTGATAGCTTCCGAATGTTAAATGCCTACACCATTTCTTGATGAAGTGAGTCATTAAGGCAAGGGAGGATGTATCAAAGTATTTATTTCTTGGTTGGGCATGTAAAGTGCTGTTGCTGGTCTTCTAGAATCATTGTATGATGCATTTAGATTGCCTATCCATTTGATATGCGTACCAACATGTCTATCTAAGCATCCATGGAATCATTATTGAGAAAGTATTTACGAAAGCAAAATCGTACGAGTACAATGCCAACTGCAGCAAATTCACAAACTGTGATCACAGAGAAGCCGATATAGAGACCAACAGTCCCACCGAGGTCACTGAATAAACTTTCCACCTGCACACGGAGAAGAAGAATAAAAAAGGTGATTTCAAGATGGAAGGAAAGTTGTATATAAACCGAATACATTATCAAAGGAATAGATAAAAAAAGACACCCCCCCCCCAAAAGCCCGTGTTTTATTGTGTCAGAATTGCGTAGTTAAGACGAGTGGGATAGCAGAAGCGATTTTCTTTCAGTTTTAGCCATCTTATTAAAAACAGGGGTAATTTCATTATGCTTAGCAGGTAATCCGTTGAAAATAGCACATCATTTATACATATCCAGAAGTTCACAATTTTGCAGGTGCGTGCTAACATCATGACGATTTGCTTTTTACATGATTAGATCAAATACCGAAAACGTAAAGTTTTGACGATAAAGATTGTGCATGTAGAGATTCAATAAATAAGTTTGGAATATGGTACTAAACAAACCAATACCGTAAAAATTCGATAAATAAGCATATCTGCTTATTAACGAGTTGCTCGGACAAGAACGAAATTTTAGCGTAATTTGTTCAATATTTTTCTTACAACTTACAACAAAATGTACCCCATATATTTTTGGTACAAGGTGGCAATTTTTATAAAGATTGAGTTACGCAGATAACCCCAAAACCTCAAAAAATGAATTAGGTAATTGGGTTATGAGGGTGAAGAAATACAAAGGGCCGGTTGGTGGTTATTTAAATTTCGTTTGTATGCGGTAATAATGATAATTACGTTTACCTCGTAGGCGGGAACGTCTCTAGTAATAGCGTAGTTCAAACCTTCATAAAATATTTCCACTCGGGCTATATTTTCTTTAACTGATTCTGCGTCGTTGATGTCAATAGTCTTTTTTGATATTGATTGTATGTTGCGAAGCAGATGTTTCTAGAAATTTGACAAAAAAGGAAGAACTTAAGGCGAGTGAGATGGCATAAGCCATATTTTTTTCCAGTTTTAGGATTGTTTCATTTTAAAAAGGGCGCTACGCAAGGCACAAAGCCTAGATGTTGATCTACATGCCTCAACACACTTTACAGGTCATGCCAAAACCATTTAACAACAACTCCAGGACTTTGAGGCTTCAAGAGCACACACATTAGACATTCCACATTTGAAGAGCCCACTGACAATAAAATGCCCATCCTACCCAAGCATCCTGCCATAAAACTGCTTTTGTTGCAACCCCCCCCCCCATATATCAGTATTTTTTGTGATGATTTTGGGATGTTTTCTCAAAAGGGGTTTTGCAACAAAGCTCTTCATTTGTCCATCGCATCTAGGATTAGCATCTCCACGGGTTACAACGAAACAATTAGCAGCAAGTTTCTTGTCCAGGGGAATTTTAAGCGAACTCAATTTTTCCACGAGATCGTACTAAAATACCACATGAGTTCGAACCCACAACATCTCGCACCATAGTCGAACGCATTATTGATTGAGCTACCTTGACTAGTTATTTCGTTGAACCTAATGCAGCAGAAACGTCATATTTGGTGTGGAGAATGTATGACATGGATATTTAATATGAAAAAATTCATCGCTTCCTTCCATGAATTAGATTTATGGGTAGAAACTTTATTTTTTAATGATTTCTGTTAAATTTTGACTTTACTGGTTCATTGTCTTCTGTGGTCAAGCTTAAAGCAATAATGTGTGATTTGCATAAAGAATGGATTCCTATTTAATGTTTGTGTTCACTGATCACATTATCCCCTTTTTAATTTTGAGGCAAACAAATGAGGTATAACGAAGAAAATTTCATTCCAGCGCCTACAATGCGTGTACTACGCCCGCCGATCGTATTACCGGTATATGTAATACTGCACGGAGCATTCCGTTCGACGTGTGTACACATCCACGGGACATGTTAGCAAGCATTCGATCCGTGGACTCTGAATAAAACCGGGTCTCCCCGGTTTTAATATAAAAAAAATAAATTTTACTGTTATTAGAGCACTTCAGGCTTAGTCTTTTACGCGGTATTTTAGTACACCATGGCATTATAATTATGCAAAAAGTAGAAATCCGAGTAAAATTGAAGCCAATCACACATTATGAAGTTTAAAACAGCATAATTTATAGGAACTGTCTGCATATATATTAGCAAATATAATTAAACATGCATACTTACAAGATAGACATTTGATGGCCATGCAGATTGTGAAACCGTTTTGACAAAATACCCGGTACTGTGAAAATCAGACGAAAATTAGAGCAACTAGTACTATTTATACTACCGTATTCACTCGATAGTTAGCACATGTGCTTCCTATCGAGGGCTTTTGAAAACGTGCAAAAACGAAAAAAAATGAACAGCGCCATCCACAAAAGTGACAAAAGTGTAAAGGGTTTTGAGCAAATCATCGATACACATAGCTATATACGAACAATTAAACCTACGAATTTGTGTGTTAACTACATTAGCTCAGTTGGTAAAGCGACAGACTTTTAATCATCTTAAGAAGAGCGAACTGAGCAGGAGTTCGAGGCTCGTTATAAACTTTTCCGTTGCTTTTTATTTTGGGGTTTGAGCTTTTCTTGATAAATTTAATCTTTGTTTTTCATTTGGTTTCTTTATCGTTTTTTATTTGCTTTATTTTGTTTTGTTTTTTCTTTTCTTTTCTTTTTCTCCTTTCTTTCTTTTTTGTTCTATTCATACTGGGGTCATGGGTTATTTATTCAAAACATACCTATATACGAACAATTCAACCTGCAAATGTATGTCTGAACCCCATTAGCTCAGTTTGGAAAACGCCGGACTTCGAGACTCGATGAAGGTCAAATCTGTTCAGTATTTCACTATTTAGATTTTTTTTTTTTTCTTGTTTGTTTTACAGGTCTTTTTTTAACTACGAATATAGGCCTACATTTGACAATTCTTGAAGGTTTTTTTTTGTGTGGGCTTTTTATTTATTTATTTATTTATTTTTACCAAAGGAACAATTAGAGATCAGTTGGATTAAAAGTGGAGTGGTTACATAAAGCGCTCCACAGACTCCGAGTATTGTACGTACAATATTGTATGCAACATATCTACGTTATTTAATCTATTGCCATTCTATTTCCAGTAATGTTTAAGTTCTAACGAATGTTTGATGACGAAAAATCGATAATATGTTACATGTAATATCTAGTAGAAATATATTATCGATTTTACGTCATCAAACATTCGTTAGAACTTAAACATTACTGGAAATAGAATGGCAATAGATTAAACAACGTAGATATGTTGCATACAATATTGTACGTACAATAAAAAGTCTGAATACTGCTTAACTCCTTGGTAACTGGATCACGCACCTTTTTGAAGGCAAATAAATACGCTCATTTCGTTCTAATAGACAAAGTGATAATCGGATTACACGTAACACTTCGCTGGCGAATAATTGGATCAACTTTAAAATTTCACCCCTACATCCAATTTCATGCATTTCTACACCCATGCTTGCTACACCTCAATGGCAGACATAGCTGCTGGGACACAATAGAACAATAAATGGCGTTGAATGCCATAGACTTTGTGTTGCGATCATATCGATCGTGGTGCAGAACTCAAAAACGCGATCCAGCTGACAGTGATAATCGGATTACACGTAACATTTCCCTTGCGAATTGTTACGCATAGTCGTGCTAAAAGTCGGTCGATACATGTTGAACTCAGCACAATTCAGAAATACGCGTTTTTTTTTTGAAAATTCTCGGTCAAATAAAAAACTTTTTTTTTTCAGTAATGTTGAATAAAAATGTTGAATAAAAACATAGTTCTTGGATATACATTTGAAAAAAATCCCGGTGTTAAAATTAGGCACGAAATTGTTTCCTGTTTGATTTTGATAGGACTCAGCTTCACCTAGACTGCGGAACTTAGTCCTCAATGAGCGTGTTTATAGTGAATATACCGCATTTTGAGTATACCGTACACGATAATCCTTGTATATGTACCGATACTCTTGCTGTTTATAGTGGGACACAGTTACCGCACAAATTATATACCAACTAACATTACCGCACATTTGCAATGACCCCGAGGTCACAAGGGAATGTGTAAATATTGTGGCGCGAGCTATAAACAGCCCATTCAACAATATGATCATGGCGGTGAACATGTAGCTTCTGTTTTGATAACTCTTGGGGTGAGAATCGTTTCGAATGTCCTGCGCGCATCCTACGCATCATGAAGAAGCTCCTACTTCCGGTAATACCGCACACAATTTATACTGGTGTGTTTATAGTGGGAATATCTCGCAAGAATATCCTTCGGTTGAGAAGGATATCGATGTACCGTACATACATATACTGCTAGTGTTTATAGTGGGCAATTATCCGGATAATCTCTAACCGGGTAGAAATTGTACCGCAATGTACCGCACATCTGCTCCCACTATAAACACGCTCAATGATAGTCAGTCATTTATCTTTTGGTCGTTATCATGATACATCTCCGAGGAGCAATTTCAGACAATTGCTTGGGATTACTGGGGCAGAGGTTAATTTAATCCTTTCATGACCACTGATGCATAGTCAAGTCTGACAAGGACACTCGGCACGAATTGAAAGACCATGTCACTCTCGACAAAAGAATGCATGCATGTCAAAGGTCATACGACACCAATTCGTGTTTGTTATGCTCATCGAAATATGTACAGTAGGTCTGGTTCCCTTCATTGTAATGTCCTTCCATGCTTCTCCAACCCACTTGGTGATCAGAATTCGTCTTTGGCTTGCTGTTATGTCATTGTTGGCGTATTTTTGGCCATTTAATCAGGGACTGGAAACAGATTATTGTGAAGCTATTGTTATCAGATTATCTTTTCGACCTTCGATTGTATGCGAGTTGCGCCGAGTGCGCTATGTTTGAATTTTATTATTTACTCATGTTGCCCTACTAAATATATAAAAAAAAAAAATATTCCAATATCTTTTTTAAGTTATGTAAAAGTGTGTAAAATGTCTATCCTTTGTCGAACACAATTTCTGTGTAGCATGGAAAATCATTTACATAGGATTTTGAAGACAAAATGTGATAATTTTGTGGAGATACAGAATGCTAGAACAAACAAAATTATATTTTTTCTGGAATGTGTACACCGTACGCTTGGTATTCTTTGAAGATTTATGTTGGCATTTCTAGAGTCTGTCATTATAGGCAAACATGTAGGCTCATTTCGCAATGTACAAGACAAGCCACGCGCTGTGTTGTAACTGTGCTTTTATTCGTACCAGGGTCTATTGATCAACGTATTATTCATGCTTGCTCAACTAAGGATAATTTGTAAACCAGCAACTCGCATGGTACAATGGGTGGAAGCCGTTTAGGCTGAGTTCACATAGAGCGTGTTTATAGTGGGAGCAGATGTGCGGTACATTGCGGTACAATTTCTACCCGGTTAGAGATTATCCGGATATTTGCCCACTATAAACACTAGCAGTATATGTATGTACGGTACATCGATATCCTTCTAAACCGAAGGATATTGTTGCGAGATATTCCCACTATAAACACACCAGTATAAATTGTGTGCGGTATTACCGGAAGTGGGAGCTTCTTCATGATGCGTAGGATGCGCGCAGGACATTCAGAACGATTCTCACCCCAAGAGTTATCAAAACAGAAGCTACATGTTCACCACCATGATCATATTGTTGAATGGGCTGTTTATAGCTCGCGCCACAATATTTACACATTCCCCGTGTGACCTCGGGGTCATTGCAAATGTACGATAATGTTAGTTGGTATATAATTTGTGCGGTAACTGTGTCCCACTATAAACAGCAAGAGTATCGGTACATATACAAGGATTATCGTGTACGGTATACTCAAAATGCGGTATATTCACTATAAACACGCTCAGTGAAGTATACGGTATACGGTATTCGCTATACGAAATACGCTCATTCGATCAGGCTGAGTTCATATAGGAGTATACTATGTGAACTCAGCCTGATCGAATGAGCGTATTTCGTATAGCGAATAACGAGTATGTCAGTTTACCCATTTTCTTCGTCTTATCAAATGCTTGTAACTTTACTTCTTGAGGTCACATTGCATTCAATGAGGTGTCATAATGTGCAGAATTAGTTAGTGCATCTATTAAAAAAATTAATTTGCCCACATATGGTTTAGGTTTTTAAAATTAGGACGGTATACGTTGCACTAAAATCGAACACGCACGATTCCCACTATACTATACTATACACAGGTATACGGCCTTTTCGAATAGCTCTTATGTGACCCGGTACTATGAAATTACCTTGCTCGATTTAAGCTATACGCGTGCATCTGCAAAACGTGCATCGTATACCCGAATAGTATACTTCTATGCGATCGTAGCCTTATGTGACCCGGTACTATGAAATTGCCTTGCTCGATTTTAAGCTATACGCGTGCACCTGCAAAACGTGCACCGTATACCCGAATAGTATACTTCTATGTGAACGCAGCCTTACAGTCCCTCCATATAGAGGCCTTGCATGTGACGTATCATCCCGTAAATATGGCGGACTACTCAAATGCATTCAATAAAAGCATGATTGCAATCTACCGTGACAGTTCGTCTCACACACATAACCCTGCACTACGATCAAATAGAGGGTATTCATTACTACGTCATTGGTGTGATTGCTCATGCATACAATTCCTCCACATAGGCTGTTTAGCTTATTCATGAAAGTGGCCTCTTGACATGATATAACAGTAACCTTTATGTCATTAGTGAGGCCCACTTACAATGTTCAACACAAAGTGAACAATGCTATAACTTGGCGGACAAACAAACGAACACCGCCAAATTCGACTGACGTGTGTACAACGTGGGAAGCTATGGGGAAATTGAAGACTCGCTCTCTGATCATGCATGTGTTTATGGTTCGGTTAGCGGTTACTTAGCAACTCTCGTTCCGCTTGGGTTTATTGCATACACTCTATAGGTTGATGACAACATTTGATTGAATGGACTGCACTCCGCTATAACTACGGTGAAGGACACCGGTTCAAATCCTTTGTCTGGAGCCAATCGATAATTTCATGCAGGGCCTCTATACAAGGTCCCTGATTCAATAAAGCACACAAGGTAACAGGCACAATTGAATCGGAGCGGGATTTTACATGTTACACAATGAGCGTGTTTATAGTGAGACAATCTTTCCGTTATTTAGCTAAACTACCGCGCAGTCTAGATTTGCAATGGTTAGTCAAACATAAACAAGTATAGACTGCGTGGCAGTCCAGCTAAATACTGCATAATCTGGCTCACTATAAACACGCTCTTTGTTTTTTTATTTTTCGTATTGCACAAAATCATAAAAGTATAATGGATAAGGTTAAAATTATAAAATGCAAAAGATTTCTTTGCGGTTAAAAAGCATGTCCATATCACGTTTAAGTCGCAGTTATTGTGTCCTTCTTGATGTAAAACGAAGTCAGTATTTTGAAATAGACTGCGGAACTCAGTCTTCAATGATAGTCATTTGATAGACGGGAACCATCAAAAAAAAAAAAAAAAAATATGAAATTTCTGTAGCGTGTAATGGCAAAGAGGACCATGACCACCTCATTTTTTAACATTGAGGGCATACCCAACTACATTGTTGAATAAACAGCCCATGACCCCAGTATGAATAGAACAAAAAGAAAGAAGAAAAAGAAAAGAAAAGAAAAAACAAAACAAAATAAAGCAAATAAGAAACAATAAAGAAACAAAATGAAAAACAAAGCAAAAAAAGATTAAATTTATCAAGAAAAGCTCAAACCCCAAAATAAAAATTAATCAACGGAAAAGTTTATAACGAGCCTCGAACTCCTGCTCAGTTCGCTCTTCTGAAGATGATTCAAATTCTGTCGCTTTACCAACTGAGGTACTGTAGTTAACACACAAATTTGTACGTTTAATTGTTCGTATATAGCTATGTGTATCGATGATTTGCTCAAAACCCTTTACACTTTTGTCACTTTTGTGGATGGCGCTGTTCATTTTTTTTTCGTTTTGCACGTTTTCAAAAGCCCTCGATAGGAAGCACATGTGCTAACTATCGAGTGAATACGGTATTTGAGGAAATAATTTGCTATTTCAGTTGAAATCCAAACCAAACACCCCCTATAAAATATATGACCTTGATATTCCACACAGGGAGTGTGAATTTCCAATGGGGTTACCTCAATTGATGACTGCATATGAAATCCGTTGTGAGTGATTAAGATCGTGTCTTTAATAAAGGGGGTGCATGGATTTCATTGCATTTCATGAGTACGCAAATACAATATTTACTTCGCACTGTTTATAGTCGTTTGGAAGATTCTTTTCATGTTCATTCAACTGTATAGCAACGGGCTTGATGCACGTGGAAATGGGAAATAACAAAAATATAGCTCAGAAATTTCTGTGTAGAAGCTACGGACGTGTAAACTGTCTCATTTACATAACGCCCTTAATATCAATTATAGTTGAGAACGGATTTCTCATGCAACTGGAATAGCTCGTTGTAAAAACAATCGAGAACATCGCCCTCTATAGTAGAGTACAACGGGATGCGGACGTAGGGGTGCGGACGTTAATACTGGTACATTGTCTGCTATCCGTCTGTGTGCTGTAATCACGAAGATTTATAGAACTGTATTGCTACTATTAAACTTACTTGCATGGCTGTCCACAGTCACAACCAAGGGCATTGTTGTCGTGAAGGTAGCGTATGTATTGACGACACAAATCTAATACAAAATTGAACAAATATCAATGTATAATATATAAACAATAATGTGAGTAATACAATACAATACAATACAATACAAAGAGCATTTGCGCCATTTCCATAAGGCTCAGAGCGCTTACAAAATACCTTAATAAACTGCTCAAATAAAGAAAGTCCGCAGTCATGTAACCCGTCCTACACCAAAACCTGATCTTGTTATGAAAAATTGATTGATACGGTTGTGTGCAGAATCTAGTTAGCTCTAATTTGATACCAAATTTGATACCAAACACTCAAAAGTGACGAAGACTGATACCAGTTTATGGCATTTGGTGCATTTTCAAAAGTTGCAAATCAAAACGATAACGCGGTCAAAATTGCTTAGCGTGGCAATGTGGTCAAGCTTGCTTGCCCACGATGAACCCATGTCGACTATCCCAAGTGCGCGCTTTATTCAATTGTTAATTTAAAACGCATGGATTGCTACAGTGCTTTACTGATGAATACTAGGGCACGATGCGATCGATATGACCTAGCGGTTGTTTCGGGCTATGTCAATGGTCGCGCTGTGCCATTCACCACTACAGCTCCGCGTGGTCCATTTTTAATTTGCAACTTTTGAAAATGCACCAAATTTCATATACTGGTCTCAATCTCTATGAAATTTAGAGTTTTTGGTGGCAAATTTGGTATCAAGTTGGAGCTAACAAGATTCTGCACACGACTTTATCAATTAAATGTTCATAACACGATCGGATTTTGGTGTAGGACGGGTTACATGACTGCGGACTTTCTTTATTTGAGCAGTTTAGTATGGTCGTTGAAGAGGAAAAACAGTGGCTACCAGGAAAAAATTGGTAAAAAGCTGATTTTTGCACCAGACAAGCAGAATATATAATAGAACATCATATCCAAAATCCGAAAAAATCCTCTTTGGGGAATTCGTTTTATCCAAGATGGCCGCCAAAATGACCGCCATAACATATAATTAGCTGTATCTTAGCTTCTAAAGCAGATATGATGATGATTTTAGTGTCTTTGAATAGGTTTAAGAGGTCAGAGAATTCAAATTTGTACAAATCTAACACACTGATGTCTTCAATCACACTGAAATCCAAGATGGCCGCCAAAATGTCCGCCACAACATATAATTAGCTGTATCTTAGCTTCTAAAGCAGATATGATGATGATTTTAGTGTCTTTGAATAGGTTTAAGAGGTCAGAGAATTCAAATTTGTACAAATCTAACACACTAATGTCTTCAATTACACTGAAATCCAAGATGGCCGCCAAAATGGCCACCACCACATATGATTAGATATATCTCCGCTTCTGAAGCATATATGATGATGATTTGAGTGTCCTTGAATATATTTCAGAGGTCAAAGAATTCAAATTTGTACGTATCTAAAACACTGAAGTCTTCATTCACACTGGAATCCAAGATGGCCGCGTGTTATGTTTAGGTATATTTTGGCTTATGAAGCAGATATGATAATGATTTTAGTAGCTTTTAGTGTCTTTGAATAGGTTTTAGGAGTTAATTTTGTATTTATCTTCATAAGTATATGTCTTTACTGACACTGCAATCCAACATGGCCCTCAATATTGCTAAAATCAAACATGATTAGCTAATTATCTCAGCTTCTGAAGCCAATATAATGGTGATTTTAATCTTTGAATAGGTTTTATGAGAATGTAGGTTTTAAGGGTCAGAGAATTGTTGCAATTACTTAAAACCCGGGCTTATAACACTGAAGTGCAAGTCGCAATAGAATCCCAAATAGCTGCCACCACATGTGAATATATATCTCAGCTTCTGAAGCAAAAGTAGCTGTCTTCGTTCTCATCTACAGGTATAATCGCCTCAGCGTTTTGGCAATGTTCTCCTGTGTAATCTTCACAAGCTGTGACACATTTAAGTCCATTTTTGCGACAGGATCATCCGTTATTTACACAAGAATTCCTGGAGGAAAGTTTACGATTGTATTGTACAAGCTTAAGCAAGCTATGTGGTGCTGCATCTAAATTCGTAAGGACCGGTGCTAGAACGATGTCAGAGTGTTTCCAGCCCCATTGCTTTGAATTGGATTCAAGTCATTGTTTGTTAGCTTTCTCCAAAGTATGACCTGTAAAAGAACCCGCAGACTGTGAAAATACGCTGCTCTTTCAGTAGGTGAAAGCTTTTATTTGTAGATAGATGCTTTATTTGTTGATACCATTGCCATGGATTAAGTGAACCGTAGACCGTTTAAAGAATCTTCTTCTCTGTCACCATATAAGACAACAAATAATATGATGCCAGCTGTACCAATCTGTTCTAATGTCGCCTCAGGATCGCTCATCTAGGATGATATCTGCTGCAATTCCTTTATCTTCTTCAACAAACTTGTCTTTCCATGTCCAAATGTTGCAGAAGTTGAGTCGCAACCACTCCATGCATGGATAAACAGGAGGTCTTGAACTTTCCAAACCACCAACAAGTATATCTGTGTCATCTGCTACTGCAGGTACTTCTCTTCCTTGTCTTGCAAATTGAAGGGTACATTCCACTATCAAAGTGTCAGGATCTCCAGTACTATTGTGCACGATCTGACCATTGGTTTCAAGTATCGACTCAGCAGCGAGATAAACTGACTGTTGTTCTTCTCATTCGAGAGGAAGGTCTGCTGGTCATGATGAGAACCTTCATAGATTCTGTGAGCTGAATATGATAAGAACAAATGCCAATTTATCTCGCTGCTGAGTCGATGGATGGTGCACAATAGTACCGGAGATGCTGACACATTGATAGTGGAATGTACCCTTCAAGACTCCTTCCATGTTCAAGACAAGGAAGAGAAGTGCCACTGGGGACCAGAATATAGCTGATATCGGTGGGTTGGAAAGTTCAAGACCTTATTAACAACGTTGGTGAAGTATTGACATTCCATCTCAGGTCCTGTTTATCCATGCATGGAGTGGTTGTGACTCCACTTCTGCAACATTTGGACATGGAAAGACAAGTTTGTTGCAGAAGATAAGAAGAATTGCAGCAGATATCATCCTAGATGAGCGATCCTGAGGCGACATTAGAACAGATTGGTACAAATGGCCTAAGATTATTTGTTGTCTTATGTGGTGGCAGAGAAGAGATTCTTTAAACGGTCTGCGGTTCGCTTAATTCATGGCGATGGTATCATCAAATAAAGCATCACTTGATCCACAAAAGCTTCCACCTAGTTAAAAAGAGCAGCGTATTTTCACAGTCTGAGTGTTCTTTTGCAGGTCATACTTTGGAGAAAGCTCACAAACAATAACTTGGATCCAAATCAATGGGGTTGGAAACTCTCTAACACCGTACTAGCACCGGTCCTTACGGATGTAGATACAGCACCACAAAGCTTGCTTAAGTTTGTATGATACAAATGTAAACTATCCTCCAGGTGTCCTTGTGGAAATAACGGATGTTGCCAAAACGCTGAGGCGATTATACTTGCAGTTGAAGTCGAAGATAGCTACTTTTGCTTCAGAAACTGAAATATAGAAAATCATGTGGTGGCAGCTGTTTTGGATTCTATTGTTACTGAGCACTTACTTCTGTGTTTTAAGTAATTGCAACATTGAAATCTGCATCCCCTAAAACCTACATTCTCTTAAAAGCCTATTCAAAGATTAAAATCATCATTATATTGGTTTCAGAAGCTGAGATATACAGTTAAGCATGTTTGATTTTAGCCATATTGAGGATCATCTTGGATTACAGTGTGAGTGAAGACTTGACTTAGTACTTACAAAAATTGACTTCTGCGTCACCTAAAACATATTCAAAGACACTAAAATCATTATCATATCTGCTTCATAAGCCAAAATATACCTAAACATAACACGTGGTGGTGGCGGCCATTCTGGCGGCCATCTTGGATTCCAGTGTGAATGAAGACTCCAGTGTTTTAGATACGTACATATTTGAATTCTTTGACCTCTGAAATATATTCAAGGACACTAAAATCATCATCATATCTGCTTCAGAAGCGGAGATATATCTAATCATATGTGGTGGTGGCCATTTTGGCGCCATCTTGGATTTCAGTGTAATTGAATAAATCAGTGTGTTTGATTTGTACAAATTTGAATTCTCTGACCTCTTAAACCTATTCAAAGACACTAAAATCATCATCATATCTGCTTTAGAAGCTTAGATACAGCTAATTATATGTTGTGGCGGCTATATTGGCGGCCATCTTGAATTTCAGTGTGATTGAAGACATCAGTGTGTTAGATTTGCACAAATTTGAATTCTCTGACCTCTTAAACCTATTCAAAGACACTAAAATCGTCATCATATCTGCTTTAGAAGCTAAGATACAGCTAAATATATGTTGTGGCAGCCATTTTGGCGGCCAGCTTGGATAAAACAAATTCCCCAAGGAGGATTTCTTCGGATTTTGGATATGATGTTTTATGATGTATTCTGCTTGTCTGGTGCAAAAATCAGCTTTTTACCAATTTTTTTCGGGTCAAAATGTCCAACGACCATACTATAATACTACCACTTAAAACTACATTTTGAAGGTGCATCTTAAAAATACAAATTACAATACCGTACCAATAAGAACATGTTAAGGGAACAATTAAGTTTTAAGAGCTTTTTTGAATATATTTGTAGATGAAGATTGTCTAATATAGACAGGTAGCTTATTCCACTCTTTTGATGCAAAAACTGTAAAAGTTCTATCACCAGCTAAGACTCTAGTCATGGGATAGTCAAGACGAAGATAATCATCGCAAGATCGGAGTTTTCTCTTTGGAACATTTTGGAATGTTTAGGTATTTTTGGGGAAAGTGTATATCTTCAATACGAAAGGTCAACTTTTCAAATGATGGACGGTTTTTCTCCCAGCTACATATACTTTAAGTACATATCATTAGATTTATAAAGTTCATTTCGAGGACTGGTAAATGTCAATTTTTTAATAATTTCCAATAGAATTTGTATTATATCACAAATAAAAAAAAAAAAAAAAAAAAAAAAATCAAATTATTTGATATCAGAAGGACAATCCTCGTATTCCGAATGCAATTTGATATGTCTGATGTGCTCTCGTGTCCCACAAAAAATGAGTAAACGCTGCAAACCGATACCTTAAATGAAGATCTTTAGTTATTGTTTCTAACCTTCTGATGTATTTGATATCCTGCATCTGGGCCCATGAAGATCAATAGTATCAGAGCAGCCACACGCTTGCACTATGTTACGGTGAACGCAAGTTCTCAAACATCGCTATAAAGAGGAAAACAATTCAAACATTAAGTGAGAATAAAAAAGTCCTTTTCGCTTTCGGACAATGCTCAGTTAAATAACATCGCCGTAATTACCACATGCGAGTAGTAGTAGACAATCAATAAACCATCAGCGTCCGCTTCCATCCGTTGTTCCATTTCTATTAATCTGACTAGGCCCTGCAAAGGTCGAGGTTATTTATTTGGTAAAAGTTCGTTCTGCCTTGGTTGCTCGGCATATTGCATTAGTAACTATACGATTTTATAGGAACAGTTTATAGTAATCTCGGATTTTACTGTATGCGGTGTTCACGACGGTACTAATGCTATAACTAAAGCATACCATGCATGATAATTGTATCAATATTACCAAAGTAGAGATCGAGAGTCTGATCTTTTGAAATATATCTCATTATTCTACATATTTAAGCAAAACTGAACAAACGATTTCCCAAACAATTCTCTTGATAATGATTAATCTGAACTTCGATAATAAACAAATTGGTAACAGAGACACGCGATAAAATACTCCACGGAAAACAACTTTCCAGCCCCTTTTTATATCATGAACCTTTATAGTACAAGTTTCTTTCTTTATGCTGACAAACTGTCTTTTTAAACAATCATAAAACAGTGAATTAAGAAAAAAATAAATTCAAGCGATACTTTGTATGCTGCTATACCTTTCTGTCGTAATGTTCGTCGTACACAGACACGACTTTGCCGTGCCGTAAATCTTGCCAAACAACATCATCTGGAATACAGTCACTGTACTTCCCACCAAGACGAGAAACATTCTCCTGAAAGGACATGGATGGTATAGGGTTTATTTGGACTTTATTTAGACAGGGTTGTTCAAATCCTAATTCTTTAGACACAACTTTTCACGCAGTAATTTGTTTAGATAAATGAAGCTTTAAATGAAACGTCACAAATTATTTTGAAAGTTATACAAAACTAATTTAGCGGCTGAAATAATCAAGAAACGTAAAATTTCACAACACTTTAATGCCGAACATGCAAAAAATGGCGTAGAATTGAAACTTGAAGTCCTCTCAAACTGGCTAGATATGAGAAGAATAGAAAAGAAGGTTTGATACCCGCTTTCATGGTCGTGATAGTTGCTTGCCTTGAGTTGCACATTCGGATAAAATGTTCTCAAATGTATTAAAATACAAGTAAATGGACATCAGTGATTGTTCCACCCGATCTTGTCACGGTCTGGATTTGTATTATTATTTATCCCGAAGACACACATAAATGTTCTGTCCTTTTCAGTGGCAGCTGCCAGATTGTGGAATACACTGTACATTCATATTTGCTGTCCTTCTAATGTTAAAAGTTTCAAGGCCCTTGTTAAGACTCATTTATTGATTTGAAATTGTTATGCTACTGAATAGGCTTATTTTATGCTGTTTTATTTTGTATGTTCTGGAAGTGTGTAAAGTACAGCAAAAAAGCACTAGTCCGCAGGACAGGCTGCCCAAACCTGTCCTGTCTGAAAGTAATCTGTTCATATATAAATAAATAAATAAATAAATAAATAAATGTAGACATTTATATAGCGCTTTATGCCGTAAACAGCCTCTAAGCGCTTTACATTTATTCCGCCGTCATTAGAATATGTCGGAACCACGTTTACAGCCTACAAGTGACGCAGGGTCCATCAGTACAACGACTGTGATTACCCCTAACAGCTTCCCATTGCACCTGGGTGGGGTGAAGCAAGCGAGGCAAACCGCCTTGCCCAAGGGCGCAACACGGTGGTGGGACGGGGAATCGAACCCACGTACGTCGAGCAAGCTCTCAGATTATGAGTCCAAGGCCGTAACCACTAAGCCACCGTGCCCATATATGTCATGTGTATCTGTAGTTTTGAAGTATCGGTGCTCGGGAGCTGTCTTAGTGTCTAGTTTTTAATGGTGCCCGGCAGACACAATGTCCAAGGTGGGCAATATTGAAGTGTGCGAAGTGTGCAAAGTTGATTTTGATTTTCAGTATGAATACAGACCGTGAAAGCGTGGCCTAACGATCCTTTTGACTATCGTTGCAAAATAAGGATAATAATGGCCTAAAACAGACCAAACGGAAAACGAATACGAAATGGTCAATATGGACAAATTTTGTAAGCCACTTTTTAGGCTAGTTATAGTGGCAACATTTCAGGTTCGATTTCTATACGCCGTAATCGTACGCCTGTCGATAATGTCGATCTATTCAAACCCATTCTTCTGTATCGAAGCGACGTCCCGTATTTAGCCAGTTTTGAAGATTTTGTATGTACGAAATGAACGTGAATACACAGTTGAAAATGCACACAATTTGTCCATTTCCCAATATGTTAGAAACAATATAGGATAATGATCATACAAAGGGGGACCCTCAATGCATTAGCATCCATCTTTAGCTTACATATCTGAGTCCAATAGAGGTGATTGTGCCTGGTCTAATTGTGATACCATCATCGGCTGGTAAAGCTGCTACATCGGCAGGATTAATTGCAACTCTTACACCGCCTTCACGGCCAAAAATACTCAGGTATTCACTTTGTTCCAAGAATAGTGTCATTTTCAGACCTGGAATATAAAGGAGGATGCCCTTTTCTAATATTGGCGAATAAGGTTGACAATGAGGTTGACACAATATACATGACATGTGGGGAATATGTTCCACCATAATCTTCGCAATACTAACAAATCACATATAATCATAAACCAAACTTTTTGTATTATAACGACTATAGAGGGCGAAGTTGCAACGTTTTGTGGTGTTAAGCCGTTTTGAACAACTCGAGTTATTTAGGGACGGTTAATATTATATGATATTCGTCAGTATATGGAAATCACTATCAGTTATCATTGTAAACGTACCATGTTTAGAGCCAGCTCTTGTCGATTGAATCGGAATACCTATACTGCCTACGTAGTTGAAGGTAAAGCAGTTACCGTATGTATCGTCAGGAATTGTTGCAAATTGACTATCAAAAGAAAGAATATGATCAAAATCAATGTTTAAAAAAGAGACAGTATCAATGATTTGCTACATCAGAAAATCTAAAACAAAATCATGTACACTTCTCCTTTTAAGCTACCCCTAAAAATCCAATTTTGTTCATACTTTCGCTAGGATCACTGCTAGTGCCTTTAATGGCATGTTATTTTCTCTGTCTCTTACTCACCTAATGTCACTACAATTTTGCTCATTATAGGTACATTCCAGAATCAAATCCTCCGTTTGGTGACCATATCTGACAATTTCATCAGCAGTTAATCCTAATACATCATTAAGATCACTAAAATCAGCCGTTGAACTAAAGGACAAAAATGAGTTCCAATCCGGAGGAATTTCACCTTTGACCCGATGAAAAACATGTGGTTGATAGACAGTTTCGTTAAACTTCAGCGCCAGATCTTTATAGTCGATGTCAGTGGGAAAAGATTCCAATTGATAACGTAAATACCAGTCTTCCACAAACGGAGAATTCACTGTACCTATAATTGCAATACAAAGCAAGAAACAAAACAAAACAAAGTTAAAAGAATGGATATTGAAATCTAAGAAAGTCGACAATAATCTCGACACAATAGGTATTTAGAAAAGAACTATTTCCGATATATTATGCAATAATAGGAGAACGATAAGTCGTGGCTTATTCCCAGGTACATACGGTCCAAGGAAAGTAATTCAATGTACCACTTACCTGGGTCTTCGCAATTCTTTTCATCATGTCCATCTTCACAGTCTACTTTCCCATTACAACGAAAGTATCGATGAAGACAAACGCGGGAGGAAGGACACTGGAAGTAATCGTCTCCACAAACTGAGGAGGAAACAAATATGCTGAGACGGTGACCATTGCTATATATTGCACTTGAATTCTATTAAAATTTTACTGATAGATGTTCAATACTAGGGTTATGGGTTGTTCAAAATGGTAATGGAACTTTTTGGGACATCCTGTATTGCATTACTGCAGTTTCTGTTATTTACCTCATCAGGTGCATAGTAACTTAATACAAAAGCAATAATTTACGACTGTCTTCTAGAAACACCAAAATCATCCAAGTGTGAAGAGGACAGTCAGCCAGTCATTACTGCCTGAGGATGGTAACTGTTAGTTACCGAAAATATTTATTTATTTGCCTTCAGTTTCCAATGAAAGTTTTAAAATGTTCTTGGTTAATAACATTATTCTTAGACGACGATGTTTTTATTTTGGTACGAAAAGATGAACAACAGCGAAGATAAAATTAAAAATCAGAACATAGAACCTACCATCAGGAAAGTCACAGTACATCTCATCAGTGCCGTTTGTACAGTCCTGGGTGAAATCACACTCTGCTGTATTAGCAATACATTGTCTTACTGATTGAGGACCTCGGCATGGTCGACTATTTACAGGACATATATCTGTTGGGTGTAGTTTTTGAATA
Organism: Amphiura filiformis; assembly: GCF_039555335.1. Taxonomy (NCBI): domain Eukaryota; kingdom Metazoa; phylum Echinodermata; class Ophiuroidea; order Amphilepidida; family Amphiuridae; genus Amphiura; species Amphiura filiformis. The sequence continues at coordinate 24,716,146 of NC_092642.1, read as the reverse complement.
AATGTAAAAGCTTCAGTAATCAAAGATAACTACAACGTTAATCAATACAACACATTTGGCGACAGTTTGGAGTGAAAAATAAAAGAGTGACATCAAAATCTCACAAAGGAAAACGCAAAATTGCACAAAGCGGAACGCTGAATAATTTAGCATTCATAAAATAACAAACAAAACAATATTATGAACAGTCATCTTTTTTCTTCTTTTGTTTCCAACTGTCTGACTGATAATCTGATAAAAGTGTCCACCTACAGGAAATTATGCAATTGTTATAGGCCTAAGTGTTTATCCCACATTTACTAACGTAGATATGTTAGATATGGTATATAGGAAAAATTAACAATTAGGCTAATAAAATGAAATTGTTAGTTTCCCGCCACATTTTGTTTGGTCACGCACGAGGGGACAATTTCATTATTTATTAATTCTGAAACTTTCACCATTCTCGTAACGTAAGTTATTCTTGTATATTTGTGACATATTTGCCTAAATACACGTGTATAGCATTTACAGCCTGTCTCAAAAACAATTGTGCAAGTGAAAACCACCCTCTCTGGCAATTAGAAAATACCGTTGTGAAGTAATGCTTACATCAACGTCACGGCTGTAGTCTTAGCTCTCAAATGCCATTTGTTCTGTTCAATTTGCTTGTTTTGATCTCGAGATGTGTTTAGTTAAAGACGAAAGGGTAAAATCACAATTGTGCCACTTTTACTGGGGAAGAGGGCTTTATATGTAAATCAGTGATAGCTTCAAGTTTATCAAGAGTTCCTTCGTGAAATTAAAAAATGCATCAATTACACTATACACAATTTTTTGGACTGTTTTTACTGTTTTATCATGATGCAGGAATGATGATTATCTTTTTCCACTTAAAAGAGATTAAAAGATAAATAAATATTTCACATTCTGCTGTAAAAATGGATTTCACATTCTTCTGTTCTGCATGTGCGTGTCAATGATTTTATCATGGTAAATACTGTTCACTTAGTCACTTAAGACATGTTAAAAGACAAACAAATATTGCGCACTTATTTATGTTATAGGTTAATGAACGCGTATTTCTTGTTGGGAGATATATTAGACAAAATAATGCACGCGTGCTGATGTTGATGCGTCTAATGCATGCGCCCCGAAAGGGGAGTGCATCAGACGCATCAACATCAGCTATCATTGATTTACATGTACAGCTCTCTTCCCTAGTAAAAGTGGCACAATTGAGATTTTACCCTTTCATTGTTAAATGAACATATCTCAAAATTGGAACAAGCAAATTGAACAGGACAAACGGCATTTGAGAGCTAAGACTGCGCCCGTGACGTTGCTGTAAGCATTCTGTCACAACGGTATTTTTTAATTGCGCAAGAGGGCGCTTTTCACTTGCACAATTTGTTTGAGACAGGCTGTAGTGTTGTGGATTGGGTTTGGAACACTGTAAATAAGGGGTTTTTAATGCTGAGTTCAATTTTAATAATTACCTGGCTCATTTACTTATTTGTAACTACATATCATAAGCAGGACCTGACTTACATTTGGAGGGTTTCAATTATAAGCTGATACATGTATTGCCATCTCAATTGTCAGGTAATTAACTTTTTTCATGAAAATAATTAATTAATAGACCAAAAAAAAAAAAGATTTAAATAATATTAAATAAAATTTCGACTTAAGTGAAAAAGTGATTAAGGTGGGTGACGGGTAACTTATTTACAATTGTTATATTCCCAGAAATATTGTATAATATTCATTAAAAGTGATGTTTTTTGTCATTAGGAAAACATTTGGAAAACACTAGCATATCATATAGAATAGTGAAAACATAGTCTTCATGACTTGGACTGAAGCTGTGGTAGACCAGGAGAACTGAGACTATTAAAGGAATCTCATCAGAAAGTCATCTAATTAAGATCAGCAGGCTTAGATAAGTAATCATAGCATAGTTAAATTCTTGTATGATATTGTATAGTGATTTGATTGATAGCCATACTGCACTAATTAAAGTCCCATTCAGTGATCCCAGCGAAGGTACAAAAAAATAAATTTTTGTATAAATCCCTTAAAAGGAAATGATAAGTTGTGAAAATTGTCATTAGGTATTTCTGAAATGAAAAAACTTGGGGAAAAAACCAAGGAAATAATATTATTGACAAACTTAAAGCCCCATTGAAATACATGTAGCTAATTTATATTACTGAATTACATATTATTCATGTAAAATGTCTTATTTTGTCTTTCATTCATGGCTTTCGATCGAACTACTTGCAGGCTATGTTAGCATATCTATGACAATGACAATGGTGGTAATTTTTACTGACTGGGCCTTTAATAAATGATCGAAAGTTGTTTGATTATGATATAATAGTGTGTTTGAGTGAACTCGGTAGCAGGTAATATTGGTCTGGAATATTTTAATGATCATATTTTTTAAGTGAATCGACTTTCATTAGCCTTATTATATCGTTGCATAGAGATGGGAGTCAATACGACCACCAATATACAAGAGTAACAACGTTATGTCAGATAAATTAAATTATTTGTTTTAAGGGAAGAGTAATGGATGAGAACATAAACGTTTTCCGACTTCATTATTTCTGAAGTTTAAGTGCAGAGTATATAAAACTATAAATTTTTCGAATGGCAATGCGTCGAGAAAAATAAAAACAAATAAAAATCAGCTATCTGGAGATATGTGACTTTTAAGAGTTGGAATAGGTGTAATATTGATTTTTGAATCAAGACAAAAATGAGAGGAAATATTAGTTGTATTTTAGTTGTAAAAGTTGTATTTTTTAAGGAAAGATTACATCTTCGTGTTTATAAAGAGCAAGGTATCTCAAATTCGGGCGTGCATGAATGTGGTCTCCCCTTGTCATGCCCTTAAGCCTGCATCAAGCTATATCTTAGGGGCTGTACAATAATTATGAGCTGGGGGAGGGTAAAATGTGGGGGGAGACAATTTTGGCGAGCCAAAAGGGGGGCAAGCCGAGTGGGGGGGGCAAGCGAGTTTTGGCACACATTCATGGGTCGCCTTTTAAACAAAACGCGATTTTTGGCACACATTTATGGGTCGCCTTTTAAATAAAACGCTCTAAAGAGGCTCACAACAGGTATATAGACCATTTAAGGTTTGTAAATTGGGATCCCAAAAATTTGGCATGCGCAAGGGGGGGGGGGCAAAGAATTTTTGGCGGGCCGAGAGTGGAGTGCAAGCGATTTTTGGCAGGCCGGGGAGGGGCAAGCGATTTTTGGCGAGCCGTTTGGAAATGGGGGGGGGGGGGGCCCATAATTTTTTCACAGCCCCTTAGTTTACCAATGTTTGTAATTGATCACAAATATGTACCGTCAAAAGAGCCACACACGAGTTCATCTTTTCCATTGTTACAATCAGGAACAGTATTACACGTTTTCCACATAGGAACCTGAATACCAGCCTCACAATCAAACATTTCAACTTCCTGATCTGGTTCTGTAAACAAAGATGACAGTGCAGTATTTTGTCAGAATTCAAATGTCAAATCACCTTTTCGAAACATGGACCTACATGTACGTAAGGGAGAGGGTGCAAACCTTTATGGTGTTTCGATCTTGCACGCTACGAAGCTCGTTTGCCACAAAATGATTTGGGTTGGTTGTAGTCATTTTAGCGAAAAAATGATAACCATCAGGCATGCTAGGGTAAGAACAAACATTAAGGCTCGATAGAAGGAGTGGGGTGTGAAAATTTGAATGAAAATATTAGTTGAAAATCTATCAATATGTATTAGTCGGTGTATCTGCAGGGCTCAGTCACTTCGCGTCGCATCTTGCGCTACAGATTACCTCCATTGATCGAGCGTGTATAACTCGCGGCTGTTATTGTCTCGAGAAAACCATATCATGCTGAAATATTTTTTTTCCTTATACATTGGTGAAAATCGAATGTTAAAATTTAAAAATTAAATTTTGGATTTATATAGCGCCTTATCTCCAGATCTTAGAGGATCGCTGTAATTTTGCTGCCATGGTGAATCATCACAATCAGATCGCATCAACTAGGTCAGTTGCTGCCGAACGGTGCAAACCTATCTGCACTTAGACTGTAACATCTATCGATTATCTGTGCAGCTCCCCAAATTCCATTGGGTGAAGCAAGTTTTTGATAACCAAACAACTACTTACCTATTTTTGCGATACAGGAGAGAGCGAGCATGGAATTGGGATAAACCAAGTACGTATGAGTCCTTGGGCCGCGCCAGTGCTTGAAACCGGGACCTCAGTGGTGCAAGGCAAGGGAACAACCGCTGCGCCAACTCGCTCCCCTACGTTGTACGTGTTGGAACCGAAAGTCAATTTCTGGCTTAAATTTGTGTACAAACAGGAGGGTTTTTTTTATGTTGAACAACTAATGACACCAAAGTGAGGTTAAATGGACACTGTCCGAATAGTGTTCCTACTTTTGGATCGGATGCGAACTATATAATCTTCTTCATCAGACATGTTATAAAACAGCTTAGTATATATGGTATACTTGGTACATATGGGTGATTCCTAGATAATCCACATATGTTTTTGATACACACAGGTGAATTCGATACGTTGAATGGAAACCTCGACATAACTGATTGTTAGGGCACTTATAGATACACAGATATATATATATATAGTGAGATATTACAGATACAAAAGAGAGGTGTCCTATTTCCTTGTGAGGTACATAGAGTGATTAGAGAGATTGCGATTTCCAAACGCCGTGATCGTAAGCTCGTCGATCTATTCAAAACCACTCTCCTGTATCAAGCGAAGTCGCGTATTTAGCCAGTTTTTAAGATTTTGCACGTTCGATCGTGAAGACATCGTTGAAAATTGCATTTTACAATATGTTAAATACAGTCAAGGATAATGAAGGAAAGTCTAACTATGATTAAGATCCTTTTTATTTGTAAGAAATCATTACAATAAAGCTAAAGGGGGGTGAGCAAATTTGACTTCACTCATAAGCGCGGTTCATTCGTACAGGTTGTCCAATTAAATGCATGTGAGATCGGCCGTTTAAAAATGACATTGCGATATGACTTTTTCATACATATGTACCTTGCATACGCACGGACCATGTTGAAATTGACATTTTTACGGCGTTACGACGGTTCTTGACCGTGACTAATTTTCACACGAATCATTTTGAAAATAAAGTCATGATATATGTGACCGTCCACGGCGAATGAGCCGTAAATTCCTCCCCCGGTCAATTTCGTGTTTAAAAATAAACATCATAAACTTAAAAATGGTATATCATTTGACTTCAAACGATATCCAGAAGCGGGTTATGGTTTGTTAAACTTTGCTCCTTCAACAAAATAATAGCTTTTTACGTTTTTTTATTTTTCTCTTTTTCCACATTGTTGGCAATAAATATCAAACAGTCATAATTGGCGGTCATTTCAAATCATCCCCAAGTCAACGAGGTTTAAGAAAGTTCTCTCATTGTTAATTGTTGGTTATGCATACCTGTACAAAATGCAATGCCTGGTAACCCACCACTTGAACAGGATTAAGCAATATAACCTAACAAAGACCAGAGCTATTATAAGTTCTATAGCCATCTAAGGTAGAAGCTTATTATCCACTTCAACAATAGGATTATTGATTAGTTTTTGACTATCGAAATGAGACGGATGTCGGGCCAGCTTAAGTTACCGATGAATATGACCTTCGTACAGAATACAATTTAGGGAATTTACGGCTCATTTGTGCTGCCGGGTCACAGCTTGTAGTCGTCTTTAATCTACAGAAATATTAGGTTTTTTTTGTAAATAATAATATTCGGGAAGCACTGAAAAACAATAAATTTTAAGGGGCATGTTAAGCCTGTTCTAAAATTTAGGGAATTTACGGCTCATTTGTGCTGCCGGGTCACAGCTTGTAGTCGTCTTTAATCTACAGAAATGTTAGGTTTTTTTTGTAAATAATAATATTCGGGAAGCACTGAAAAACAATAAATTTTAAGGGGCATGTTAAGCCTGTTCTAAAATCAAATGAGGCTGACTTAACGTCATTATATAGATATAAAACATGTTTACGCCCTCCAAATTTTGACCACAAGAAGGCTGAACGCTGTATTTTAAAATCGTTGGTTGACTATTAGTATATGGTCAATTCCAGCCAAAGCGGGACAAAATTCTCTCTGGGGGCCATTTTAAAAATGTTTTCCTTTTCAATTCTAGACTTATCAAATGAGACGATTATATCTAGTGAATCATCAGGTGGAAGTGCCATCGGATTGAAAAATAACTTGTCTTGCTAGACCAAATTAAGTGTTAAATGCGCATATGCATGTTACCCACGAATTCAAGCCTTTTTCACCTGTTGTACGCCATAAAATTTCACTTTCTTTAATATCTTTGAATATTTTATGTGTGACTCATATACACTAGAAATCGGTGAAGACTTTGAACGTAAAATAGAATTTTATTACCTATATCTACAAAGAAATATTTTGGTTATTACAAATGTTAAGAAAGAACCAGGTGTACAGTTAAGATTATGTCAATTCTTCGAACTCTTTCCAAAGTGGCTGTCATTTAACATTACTGTATTATTTCGAAAGATTAGAATAAATGCTTCATAGAAATATAAAGTTAGATTTTGTATCTCGTCGCAGGATGAGGATCTCGGATGGATTCGTGGGTAACAGCGTCTGAAAATAGCAGTATGTCTAATTCAGGCTGCAATGGCACTAAAATGAATTTTAATCAAAATACAAACTACGTGGAATATTTAGAATTGATCATTATGGCATTTTGGGTATAAAAATTTGGAGAATAATGAAGTTGCCAAATTCAAATAGACAGAGCAAACAGTTTTATATTATTATTTTAGTAAAATCATTCCATATTTTCATGCAGCAATATTCTATTAACTCGTGTTTGACAGTTCCTATGAACTAAGACACTATCAATACATTGTTAACTATAATTTAAGTAGGGATTCGTGGGTAACCAAAATGTTCGTGGGTAACACATATTTGAAGGTATGTATTGGTAAACGGCAAAATAGAAAATATTACAGAAGGTTGGAAACCATCATGCGGTTATTCCTCCATTGTGTTTCAATGATTCCCGTTTCTCTAACCAATTGCATTTACCCAAAAATGGTAATTTAGGATAATCAATCAAAACTTCATGATACAGCTTCAGTATACCTTCAAGAGGACGCTATTAAACAGGACTGTTTTGGAACCTATTTCGCATGTTTTCAAAATGTTAAGATGCATAAGAAACATATAATTTACAAATAAATCCTTGGATTCGTGGGTAACGCCGAATTCGTGGGTAAAGCTATAAGTACTATAGTACCGTTTGGGGTTTGCGTTTCTTAGGTGCATAAACTGTAAGTACTGTAAAAATTATCGCATACCCATGGCTTGAATATGTGCTGATTTAAACTTAAAATAAACAATCTCCTTGTTTTTCAAGTTCAGCATCTATTCGGGATTCGTGGGTATCAAAAGTTTAAACCGTCGTAGATTCTTTTTTAAAGCGGTGAACGTATTTGTACGATTTACAATTTTAAGCGCTTGTCAAACTAAATTCAGTGTCCAAAGTCATTAAATGTTAATTTAAGTAATGGCAATTATATTTGCTGGACTCGTGGGTAACAGTTGATACTTGGGTAACGTCAAATTTGATTTTATGGAATTTTATGGGTAAAATGTATTTGAATAAAATAATCACTTGGACCTCAGAATTATAGAACGAAACTTCGTTTCATGATACAGTCATTTATGGCATATTCACTAAACATTTTTCAGAACGATCATTTTATTTTTGATACGCGAGTAACAAAATTATTAGCCAAATTGACTTAATGGCCTCTAGAGTCCACAAACTTTGGTGGAATTAAATCGTTTTACATATGATGAGAGATCATGCAAACGTCTTTCTAACGGTAATAATTTCATTTTGATTGAAGGACATTCAATGACATATATGGTGCTTTATCTTTGAATTCGTGGGTAACGCCAATTCATTTAAGCCAGCATAACTTGTCCCCTGGTATGACTTGCTAGTAAAGGCCTATATGCTCAAAGAGAGCACATTGGACGTGACATGATATGCTCCATCAATAACGTGATTTACTTTATTAATGACATTTTAAAGTAGAATTCGTGGGTATCAAAAGTTTAAACCGTCGTAGATTCTTTTTTAAAGCGGTGAACGTATTTGTACGATTTACAATTTTAAGCGCTTGTCAAACTAAATTCAGTGTCCAAAGTCATTAAATGTTAATTTAAGTAATGGCAATTATATTTGCTGGACTCGTGGGTAACAGTTGATACGTGGGTAACGTCAAATTTGATTTTATGGAATTTTATGGGTAAAATGTATTTGCATAAAATAATCACTTGGACCTCAGAATTATAGAACGAAACTTCGTTTCATGATATAGTCATTTATGGCATATTCACTAAACATTTTTCAGAACGATCATTTTATTTTTGATACGCGAGTAACAAAATTATTAGCCAAATTGACTTAATGGCCTCTAGAGTCCACAAACTTTGGTGGAATTCAATCGTTTTACATATGATGAGAGATCATGCAAACGTCTTTCTAACGGTAATAATTTCATTTTGATTGAAGGACATTCAATGACATATATGGTGCTTTATCTTTGAATTCGTGGGTAACGCCAATTCATTTAAGCCAGCATAACTTGTCCCCTGGTATGACTTGCTAGTAAAGGCCTATATGCTCAAAGAGAGCACATTGGACGTGACATGATATGCTCCATCAATAACGTGATTTCTTTATTAATGACATTTTACGTAGAATTCGTGGGTATCAACAGCCAATACCGTCGTATTCTTTTTTAAACGTGAACGCATTTGTACGATTTACAATTCCGCTTGTCAAACTAAATTCAGTGTCCAAATCATTAATTTAATCTATTATCTCAATACATTTGCTGGACTCGTGGGTAACAGTTTTACTCAAACGTCAAATTTGATTTTACGGTTTTTGATGTATATAAATTCACTTGGCTTCATTATTAACGAAATGCAAACTATAGGTTTATGGCTATTCACTATTTTAAATCATATTTTTAATTTCCCAGGGTTAGGTAATCAATACTGCCATTTACACAGGTGAAATAGGTGAAATAATCAACAAAGAAATTTTATAAACATATTTCATCAAAAAATAAAAGGAATTACTTGTATTAAAAGCATGAAAGACATAATTTCTTTATTTAAATAGCGCCACGCAATCTTGTCATAAATAGAAACATTTTATATCAGGAAAAGCTCGAAAAAATGCTGTGAAAGTGACTAATGTTGAAAATAGGGGGAAATTAAAGTTAAAAATGACTCAAAAGCATCTGTGAACATTAGCATGATACCGCTTTAAGCTGTTAAGCCTAAAATTGGGGTGTACATGATGTTTTGTTTGAAAAACTAATAAATGATCACATCAAACAGCCGTGGCAGAGTTGTTTTCTTGAGGGAAACTCGATTATCATACTTCTAGATGGGAAATCTTGATATATTTGACATCACAGATGTGCCATACATTTAGATAATCGATAGTCACCCATATGTTTCTAAATACTTACCTTCCAAGAGATGAACGTGAAATTCGCACATAGCTGTATTACCAGCCCAATCGGCGTACGTGTATCGTACAACTGTGACGCCAATCGAAAATACTTGTCCCGATGTGTGACTTTGAGATACAGGCACTACTTTTTCACCACTTCTGGAAGAGTAGTCACTGACTATTGGTTCCTTCCATCTTATCAATTTTCCTGTGACACCTGCCGGAACATACTGGACGATGTCTCCAGGGCATTTTACTCTAGGTGGTTCGTTATCGGCTGAAAAGGAAAGCATGTTGATTTACATGTACGACATTGAATAAAGATTTTCAATTTCATTATTTTCTGCTTTCAATTAAATTGACCTTGACTGAAATCCATGATTATGAAAATGTCTGAAAAAAATTACTAAACGACTAAATGTCCGAAATAAGTGTTTGACTATTGTGGATGGGGTTTGGTATTTCCCCAAGAAATGTGTTCGTTTCTTCAAAAGGCGAGGGTTAATATTTTGGGAAAGGTCCCAGTGGGAATGGAGATTGTTGTCCGAGAAAATAATAGTGAAAGTGGTTGAGGTAGTAAGCAATAGATATATAATGGCATTTGTAGTGATATGTTTTTATTAATTGGATAAAAAGGCGATTAAGAGGTTTTGTTCAAGGATTAAATTTCAGTGCAGTTATTGTACGAGTGTGTTTAAGTTTTTGCCTGCTATGTTTGGTGAGTTGCCTTGTAGAACTTAGGGACCGTTCACAAACACTTGTAAGGTGGGGCCTGATGCAAAAAAAATTATCGCGAAACTTTTTCGGCCCCCCCCCCCTTTACAGGCCTCAAAAATTTCAGGGCCCCCCTTTTTGACATGAAAATTATGGGTCAACCCCATAGAAAAGCAAATAAACTAAAATTTTCCATGAAAATTTGTGGTCATTTTTTTCAGGCCCCCCCCCCCCTTAGGAGGGTCAAAAATTTCAGGGCCCCCCTTTTTGCATCAGACCCCCCCTTACAAGTGTTTGTGAACGGTCCCTTAGGCCTAAAAAATGTTTGATTGGCGTAACAATTGATTGGCGTAACATGGTAGGCAGGTAGGGATTTGTTTAGTATATCAAAGGACATTCTCTGTGATAAAAAGTTACCAATGCAACTTTTAAAGCTGTAAATTGCGTTTGAAAAAGGCGTTGGATCTTTTTTTTTTCTTTTTTTTTCTTTATTTTATTATTTATTTATTTATTTATTTATTTATTTATTTATTTATTCATTTATTTATTTATAGTAAGAAATTATAGTGAAACCATCACTAGATAAAGTGCTCAACTATAAAATATAGGAGCGAAATATATTATTATTATTATATATTTATTTATTTATTTATTTATTTATTTTGCAAACCCCATAAACCTATGAATACACACGGGTTATCAGAAACCAAAAATCAAGGGATTAAAAAGTAGAGCTGATCTGGTCTGCAATCATAACACTATTATGCTGGGAAGACACAGTATAGGGTATATAACCAGAAGTATACAATAACCTATTGTGCTATCATAACTTATTATCATGATTGATATCGGAAATCTATCACGCGGACGACAGTTGATGCTCTCTGTCGAAGGTAGGTGACAAATTACACTCACGAGTTCTAGGCCTAGAAATCATATACATGCGCGTATATTGAAGGATTTGGGTGTGGGATTGTTTGTTTGTATGAAACATAAACGATGCATGGAGATGATTTGATTATGAATTAGTTTATTATCCCCGGAAGCACAACCCATACCTCTTTAAGAGGGACTCCTCCCTATATAACCACCTCTTCCCTAAATTACCCCTTTCCCCTCCTCTTCCCCTACATTCGATATCTTCATCTCGAGCTCTCCTCCCCCTTCTCTTTCACTTCCAATGCTCTCTCTCATCTGTTTCTCTCTCTCCCGGCCCATATCCCCCTTGCCCTCCAACCACCCCCCCACACACACACCACACAATCTCTTCTCCCCTCGTTCTTCTACTTTCTGCAGTAAAATTGCTTCAGTAAAAGTCATTAGGTTATTAGAGGTCATATAATGGCCTTCCATCGATTCTGGTACATGGGATTAAGGACATGAATCGATTTTGTTTATAGCACCTATACAATTACAATAGTGGCCCCTTTTGTAATGTCGAATGCATATTTTTTCACAGGTCAATTAGCCTGGGCTTATTCGGTTTTGTAAACCACGTCTTTCAATGTAGATTACCATGCTCGATTTCTCTCCTCGTGAATATTGCACTGCGAAATTTAAACATTTCTTTTGTATACTTAGAGTAGGTAACTTCAAATCAGATAATTTTACGATTCACACCACTTATAAGAAACTGAAACCAAAACCGAAACTGACTGACACAAATGTTCGGTTTTAAACAAAAGGTAGAAACAATGAGTTCGATATCTTATGATTCAAGTGGTTAGGTAGGACAATCACGTGACCAAAACCAAAACCAAAACTAAAACTAAACATTTGAAATGAGGCAATGTATTTCATGTGACCAGGTGGTCCTATCCTCTGTTTGTGCAATAATATCATGACTGTATTTACAGTTGTTGCATATAGGTTTGATTTAATCACTACATAGATTTGGGATTCTGTTATTTGAGTCTCCTTGAGGTACAGTTATTGGACGCAGCACACGGGATATAAGACCATTTGGTTATTCGTTCAGTCCTTTTAAGGGGGCGCAGCACTAATTCAGCGTCCCATAGGATAACGTGTGAATTCGGCCTACTTCAAGCGCCATTTCTAGCGTCCCTGCAATACTTGGAAAAATAAATTTGGTATCAAATTAAAGCTCTGTTTCTCTAGATTCCAAAACTTTTGTCGGCATATATCGATGACCATTGACTTTTTTCGCTAATTTGCGGTGCAAAAAAAAAAAAAGAGCTAAAAATATACTAAACTCACCACTCACATTTCAAAATCGGGTTTTCTCTTAATCCGCCACAAAGAATTGCTTTTGAGATCAATTGTCCGGTTTTGTTCTGCATGTTATCATTAAAGACACTTGTCGAATTCATATAAGCTGACATTGAGTGATTTTAAGTGAACTTGTCGGTAGATATGGTCGCTACAATCTCATATTCACTATGGACTATATTAGCCGAATTTCGTTGTTACATAAAATGCGGAGTGATTTAGTGTTGCGCCCTCTTATAAGGTTTAAACGTTTTCAAAATCCACATTAATTACTTATTAAGTAAACAAGAGAAAGTTTGAAGCTCAACACCGAAGATTTCATGTCTCGGCAACATTCCGTTCAAGAGAAATGATGTTTTAAAGATCAAGTGCCGAAACGCCGAAAATCGAATATTTGACTTTTCCTCCAATATGCAAAAGTTTGTACAAAACTCACAAAATTAGTGACAGACGACAATTTGAGCACGTCTTTGAACCGAACGGAGTTTAATTTCTTTTCTAGATTATCAGTGTTGCCATTTTGTTTTGGAAATCATTTATTACTGAGTCTGAAGTAAAAATACCCCCCCCCCCCGTTCCAGTGGTAACAATTACGATCTTTTTGGTAGGCCTACTAAATATTCAGCAAAACGGCTTCATGCAGATTAACAATGTATATTAACCTTTAAATCCATTTTTGAGCCTTTTTGAGGATTTTTGGACGCATTTCTAGACTTTGCAGGCGCCTACTCGGCCAAATAAAGTGTTTTTTCCAATAATATTTTATGAGGATGACTTTTTGCAATCTTTGTTTATCATCATGATTGAAAAAGAACACATTTTATGAAGCGCATCTCTTATTTTGCACGAAGAATGTAAAATGATTTAACGCTGCTTAGTTTCTATATTTTATACAAAATTATTGATATGCTTATATCATTTTAATTGCATCTATTTCAATTCAAACTTTCGAAGTAAAACTTGTATGAATTAGGCTTATGTAGATGTTCACATTGATGTGCATCACAATGTTTTCTTCATGTTCATTTGACAGTACACTATTTCTTACAACATTTAGGCATATCAATAAAGAAGTAAATGTATGTGTATGCTTGTACCGTAAAACTTCGTCTACAAGCATATAGAGTACTTCTGATTAATCCAGAGGATGATTTAAGGAAGCTCCATCATGCACTGTAGAAGTGTTATCACTAGAGTTTCAACTGCCACTTTACTTTTCAAAAATCCCATTGAATTCTGTGCAAAAGATGTTGTTTTAGAACTGTGTATGTGTCATTATTACTTGGTCGATTTCAGAACAAAAGTGATGTATGCACAAAGGATAATTCACACCTTCTGTAGATAACATAAAATGTGAAATCGACCAACATTTTTAATGTGTTTTTATTGTAAATATATCAGTCCAAATTCAAATTTAACCATGTACGTCTATGCAGTGGGCAAGCAGTGGTGTCATGTTCACTCACATAGCTGTGCTAATCGCAAGTTCACCCCAGTGGAGTGTTGGGTAGTGCTTAAATCATCCTCTGTGATTAATCCAGGCGCCATTATGGAATTTGAGCAAATAGGTTACAGATCAAGCATATACAGACAAGTATTATTGTACGACCAATCTATTGTATTGGCATATTTACACTTGTTTCGTATTAGGTTAGCTTTTATCAAAAACACTAATATGCTTGTAGACGAGGTTTTACGGTATTTATTTTTCATTATTCATAAGACGTACAACTCTTCCATTTGACACATGTTTCTCGTTGATCTCTGATCGCTGTTCTCTGTGCACCAACTGAAATTGTGGCTGGAGATGAGAAACATATGTGTAGGATATAGCAAAACAGAATTTGCAAGGTTAAAAATTTGCAAGGTTTGAACTTGGCTATAAAAATGTTGGTTGCGTAACTATATTCATTTTTAGGAATGTCTGAAGTATTTCTAAAAGGATTAGAGTGGTGATTAAGTAGCTGGTATTGTTTGTTATTGGTAGTTTCTGAGAGGGTTAATATGCCCGGGGGCACTCAACTTTGGAATTGACGGTAGGTGCCTGTCAATAGGCCCCCTCTTTTGAAGTCGAATATACCCGATGACCCCCTTTTTTCGAAGTCATACCCAAAGACCCCCTCTTTTAGTTGCGGCTACCCAATGACTAACTTTTTTGGTTGCGGCTACCCAATGACCGCATTTTTTCTAGATTTTCTAGAATAGAATCATCAAAATGCAACAAAATAATGCCGAAACTTTCAAGATTTTGCTCCATTTTTTCAAAATTTTCTACCCAAAGACCCTTTCTTTTTTAATTTCATACTCAATGACCCCCTTTTTTCAAAATACCCAATGACCTCCTTTTTAATTTTGTTTGTACCGAATGATCCCCTTTTTTAAAAATAATGCTTTGTACCCGATAGGCCCCTACTTCGCGACGCCAGTAGGCACATACCCGTCACTTCTAAAGTTGAGTGCCCCCGGGTTAATATGTAGTGTTATTGCTAATATGTACTAGGGGACCTTTAGCTATGAGGGCCCTTTAGCTGTGAGAGCACCAGCAGCCTGCATGATAGCGATACTGTTTGACTCCGGATGAACATTTTGACATGTTCCTGTCATACAGTATTAATGATTCTGTTCACCACGTTTAAGCCCAATTGTACATACTCTAATGTGTGACCCCATACGACCTTTGACCTCGAGTGACCTACTTTGATTTTGTTCATTTCCCCATGATATGGAGAATTACTTTCACCAAGTTTAAGCCCAATAGGGCAAAGTTTAGAATTTAAAATTTAACCCCTGGATGACCTTTGATCTCAGATGACCTTGATTTTTTTGTTCATGTTGAATATAACTAAACATTAAATAGGGCTTTGCAGACCCTGTGCTGTTTGGTACTGGTGAGGTCAAATTTCTTACGTATAGAGCTGTTTTGTACTTACGAACTGTAACAGTAAAGTTACATTCCGCTGTGTTTCCACTCTGATCTCTAAACACATAATTAACTGTGGTTCTTCCAGGGAAAAACAGAGGGTCTCCATTTCTGGTTTCCGTGACCAAGATGACTTCATGAGATTTATTTGGCTTTTCTTCAGCATATGGCCTACTCCAAAAATAAAAAGCAGCGCCATCAAAGTCATAGAAAATGTTTTCGAACTCCGGCATCCTGAAGTCAATACTGATATTACATCCGAAGATTACTGGTGGCTCCGTGTCAACTGAAAGACATTAAAATCGTTGTGATTTGCGTATACTGGCGATGCGAGTGTACTTTCGTTGTGGAACGAAAGTTGTAACTCTGAGTTTCACGCCAAGGTGACCATCAGACAATGAAAGCTATTCGCTACTTGCCCTTATCACATTAATGCGGACGTCCGCATTAATATGATAAGGCCTATTGTTAATAGTATTTTTCTATATTTGTCGATTATTTATTGTTACACAATAATGATCATCAATGAATGTCTCAATATTTTAGGACATATTTATTCATATCCAAACTATGCATATAAATACATGAGCATTGCACAACAGCTACTTACTTGTTCATGAGCCTCATTTAAATGCCTGATCATAACAAAAGCGCAGTTTACTAGCGTTCTGACTGGGTATGCTGCCATAATATCATCTTACCCCGTCAGGGGCAGTGTCCGATGGTGGCATGCTTTGGGACTTTAAGAGTATAATTCTATTCCAAAAGGGTAATATTTTAGTGAATAAATTACATACCTACAAGAACAGTTACGTTAAAGGAGCAAATTGTATCGGAGCGAAATTCATAATCAATGGTCGTCACACCTGGAAAAAATCGATCTCCAGGCATGTAGATGGTCGAGACATTAGGTTCAAAAGATTCGTTTGCATTGATAATGCTAGTAGTTAAAACTGCTGTAGGTGGAATCCAAAGGACCTCAACACCATCAACATTTGTTCCGATCTCTTTTGTAATATCATCTGGACATCCATTTATTGTGATGATTTCCGGTACTGAAAGAAAAACAAAGTCACATTTGTTTTTAAAGGCGCAATTTGTCATAGTCATCTGGAATCAACGACGAGTAACAATTACAACCAAATTTCAATTTCAATTTTAATAATCTGGTTTCTTCATATGTCCTAATACCCGCATGCAGAGCATGCAGGCCCAGCAAACACAAACATGTTTTAAAAACGTTTTAAACAAGTTATATTTTGGATTTTGGTTCAGGTAAAAACGTTTAAAAACATTAAATACATGTATAAAGGTCATAAAAATGTTTTAAAACGTTTTGTATGAAAACACACTACAACAGTATTTTTAAAATGTTTTCACAATGTTATTGTAAACTATTTTTACAAACATTGTTTGCCCAATATTTTGTCAACACTTATATAACATAATTTTAAAATAGTTGCAGTAGGTTATCAATAATTGTGTTTTAATATGTGCAAACAGGGCAAAGATATTCTGCTTTTGCTCTGTAGTTATCCATGCCTGTACAAGGGCCCTAGAGTTCATATGTTGTACACTTAATGGCCCTACCCTGTAAATGCGCCTTCTGCACATCTTGGCCCCAAAGGTCAAAGGTCACGGGCCCCAGGGGCCCAAATGTTAAAATACAAATCATGCCATTTCGTAACAAATAAAGCAGCCTCAGTGCCCTGAGTTGGTACACTGATAGCCCCAGGGGTATATATTAACCCCATATGTCATATATTATGGGCCCAAGGGCCCCAACTATTAAAATAAGGGGCAGCAGATTGACAAGACTAGTTTGAAAACTACAAGGGCACTAGAGCTCATAATGTGGCACACGTATGTAAGTTGTAGACGTGCCGTTTGCCCATTTTGGCCCCAGATGTTTAAGGCTAGGGGCCCCAGAGGCCCATCGTTAAAATAAAGGGCCGGCAATTGCACAGCAAATAAAGCAGCTACATTGCTCAGATTTGGTACACTAATAGGTCTTCAGCATTATATTTTTAAATGTATATATGAGCCATATGTGTCACATGATATGGGCCCAGGGCCCAAACGCTAAACATAGGGCCGACCGTTACTCATTAAATGAAGGAGTTTAAGGCCCGGTCACACTATGACGGACGATAAGCAACGAAAGGTGACGAACGTGAAAATCACAAAATGTTGACGGCAAAGCGACGGCAAAAAGAGGCAAAACAAGATTCGCTGACGAGTGGGAACGACCTCCAGCGACAACACGACGGCAAGGGACGAAATGCTGCGGCAGGAAACGGAGACTTGCGCCCAAAACCGGACGTTGTCTGGGCGGCGAGTGACGATGTCTCGACGGAGCCCGACAACAAGCAACGAGGTCGGACGGCTGGCAGCAGATTTGCTTGCGGCAAGGAACGGCAGCTGACGGTGGATTGCGGCGATGATGACGTGACTATCGAGTGCCAAAAATGGTCAAAAATCATGTCAAGGTCATCCAAGTATAGATTGTTGGATTATCAATAATAATCAGGACCCACATACGCTAAAATATAGGGCCGGCAATTAAGGAGTAAATAAATGTCAACTAATAATGCCCTACTTCAGTATACTGATAGCA
The DNA here is from genome assembly GCF_039555335.1 of Amphiura filiformis. Classification (NCBI taxonomy): domain Eukaryota; kingdom Metazoa; phylum Echinodermata; class Ophiuroidea; order Amphilepidida; family Amphiuridae; genus Amphiura; species Amphiura filiformis. The sequence continues at coordinate 24,698,091 of NC_092642.1, read as the reverse complement.
CTTGAGAATTATACTTCACATATGTACATGAGCCCCATAAGTCAAATATTATGGGCCCAGGGCCCCACATGTTAAAACAAAGGGCCGGCTATTTCTCAATAAATAAAGCAGCTTCTTCAGGGCTCAGAAATTGTACATAGATTGCCCCTATCTAATTGGGCGACCGTTTACAATTTCTTTATCTTAAGTGCTTTGAGAGTCCAACCTCCATTAAATTAAAGCTTGTGAATTGGACTTTATCACGCAATTGGGCGACCTTTTACCATTTCTTTATTTCAAGTGCTATCGAGAGTACAACCTACATGAATTAAAGCAATTCTCATTGAATAAAGCAGCTTCAGAGCTCAATTGCGTTTGTCACAGATTGCACCTGAGAATTATTACATTTTGTACATTTTTTGCCCATTTTCGGCTACTTTATACAATGTCTTCATTTTAAGTGCTCCAAGAGTGCAACGTATATTTAACTAAAGCTTGTGAATTGGACTTTCAGTTTTTACTCATTACCTGCTACGAGAGTGCAACCCACATTAAACTGAGTTAAAGCTTGTGATTTTTTACAATTTGGCTATTTTAAGGGCGTACTACACCCATATATTGGTTTGATTGGTCTAAATAAATATTTTTTCATTTATAGCTAGGCGATATATGCACGGATCATGTGAAATAAAAAAAAAATATGAAAGAAAGAAGAAAAAAAGTGCTTTTAAACAATTGTAGTAAGTCATTTTAGCCCTATATATATTTTGTTTACTGTATCCTAGTTACTCAGATGCGTGTTTCATAACAAACCATGATTTATTCTATTCAGCATGTTCAAGTAGGGTTTACACAATAGAATACATTAAATCCTTCCTTGATTATACTCTCTTAGAAAATCTAGTGGTACTAATGCAAAATATATAAACACTTACACAATGGATGTATAGTCATTAGTCAATAATATTATAATGTGTTGTTAGGAGAAGAAAAGGCTATTAGGTCACCGTATGTCAGGTTATAGGTCAATTGGTTCAGGTCAAATTTAAGCATCAATTTTGAATACACATGTGAGAGTTTGTGATATCATAATGAGGAATAATTTTGATATTCTGTCTTTAACTGGATATATATCGAGAAGTGCAAGGTGGGTATACTAATATACCCCACCCCGGATGTAAATTTTAGTGGTACAATTAAAAGTATAAATAGTTGAGATGGTTTCAAAAATAAATATAAAATAGTTACCAAAATCACAAAAGCTAAGCTTACGGAAAACTACCCAATATGGTGGTATAGGTGACAAGAAATAAAATTTTTTTCAACATTGCTTTAGTATGGTTGTTGAGTAACCTGTTACCTGTACATGAGCCCCATAAGTTTCAGTGAAATAATGTCGCAAGTTAAAAATACAAAATATAGCTCAACATTGAAAAATAAAGCATTTTCACCAGTTCCTTTTTTGATAGTTGTGGAGCACCAAGTTCATTATCTTAGTTCATAAACCTACATTAAATCAAAGCTTGAACCACTTATTCCCATTTTACATATCAACTTTATTTCCCTAACGTGTTAGCAACATGATTCCAAAATTTTGAACGAAATCCGTTGATAGCTAAGCTTTCCAAATGAAGTGAATTTAAATCATCAGTGATGTACCACCTTTTGGCTTTTGGCTACTTTTAAAAGCAATAAGCTCTTCATTGATACCGATGCCACCAATAAAACGTATATTTGCCTTCATTTTCCATACCAATTTGTCCAATTTTTTTTTAATTTCTTCACAAAATGCAAAAAATGCAAAAAAGTCAATGGGTGTATTTTTAAGTTTGATACGAGAGTGCAACCTACATTAGATTAAAGCTGGTGAATTGGACTGTCAGTTTTTTGCCCAATTGGGCTACTTGTTACAATTTCTTTATTTTAGTTACTATGCGAGGGCAAATTACATTATAATTAAACCTTGTAAATTGGACTCTCACTTTTTACATATTTTCCGCCCAATTGGGCGACTTTTTACAATTTGGTTATTTTAAGTACTACGAGAGTTAATTGGACTTTCACTTTTGACACATTTTTACAATTTCTTTATTTTAAGTGCTACGCGAGTGCAAATTACATTAAATTAAAGCTTGTTAATTGGACTCTCACATTTAACACATTTTTGCCCAATTGTGCTACTTTTTTTGCCCAATGTTGCCCCATTTTTGCCCAACTGTACAATTTCTTGTGTACAAATTATAAGGCCCTCTATTTTTTTTTTCGTTTCTATCAATCAGATATCGCTTTTATTCTTTTAGTATTTATCAATTTGCTTTTTCAGAACAAAAATGCGCATCTGGTGCATATCAATTTGTAAGCGCTCTTTTTTAAAAGACAACAAACTCTTTTGTTAACAACAAAACAGGCGAAAATAGTACCTTTTTGCACAAAATTGGCAATTTAAAGAGAATTGACCATTGCTCATTCTAGTGACTATTATGGACAATAAAAGTGTACTGTTTCATTTCATGACATAAAATTTGAAAAATATTGTAAGGAAAACTTGAGGCTTTGACTTCAAAATGTGCTTGGATAGGTAGTTTTCAACAGATTTTCCACATTCGCCTTGCTGTAACACTAAATTGTGTTATCTGTTGACCTAGTGACGAAAAGTGTTTTTAGGGGGAAGTGTTAGCTTTCGCTTGATATAAAAAAAATTCTGATTGGATGAAGGGAACACTTGAGGTTTCGACAAAACCAATCAAAGAGGCCCATTTTTTAGCTAGATGCTTCACAGCTCCTACATTGCAATGCACTAAACCGTGTAGTGTAATCAAAGACTGTGGTGGAGACATTCACTGCCTGTTGTTCTCTGCTTGGAAGCTCTTAGGACGAAAATGTGTGCTCAGGTGTATCGAGGTGGAAACTGTGCGCATGATGGTTTATAAGAGAATCGTTTTTGTATAGAAACCTTTCCATTATGTTGCGACACTGAAAAGTAGATTTGTAATTATTGTCTTCAAAAGGATGACAGGTTGACAACACTGCATGCAAGGGGACTTGATAATCTAAATTGGCACCTTTTTGGCATAACTGTTTGATATCAAATAAAATTTCGCTCCAATTAACACCGTTGTTGAAGCTTAATATACTTGCCTTTTTGTATGATACTTACCTGCTCTCACATAGAGCCTAAACCAGTCCTCATAATAATTGCCTGCTTCATCTGTGACGCTCTCAAAAACACGATAAAATCCTTCGGGGAAAAAATCGCCATTTGTCAAATTGCTCTTTATCAGTTCCGAATTGCGAAACCGGTATATATCTTGAATATAATAGAAATTAATTCAGAAATGCAACAATTAATATTTAAAGTGGAAAACATAATACTTTAGTGATTAATAGGTTTTTGAAAATATGCTAATTATGCTGCTGTGTAAACATTTTGTAACATATCCCATTAGACTCGATGTGTTCAAAACCCCTTCCTAGAATGTTTGATTTAAAAATCATTGTAATAGGCCATCTAGAATTTAGATTTTTCTGTAATTTTAGCGGCCATTTTGGAATTATTCAAATTAGGCACCTTTCCCATACTTGGATATTGTGGGACTTTTAATATGGTACTTTGGGGACCTCAAGGAAATGCATTGTGGTGAAGAAAATCTGTTGTAAACTAAGTTCCTTAGTTGGCCCCCAAAAGAGCTAGATTTACTGGCCTATTACAGTGTTCTCACAAAACTAATGTGTATGCTCATGTGGATGATGTGAAGAGAAGTTGGATTCAAATATTACTCTTAGTGTAGGTCTATACACTTTGGTGACATCATAACATATTGCTATGACGTCCTTTTGTCACTACATATGACGTCATCATCATCATCATCATCAAAAACAACAACAGGACAAAGAATGTAGACAAGATGTTATCACTGCACCATTTGAACAAACAAATATCCAAATACTAGATCGAAGGTAGCTGGGCAGACGTCTTCGTCTGACTCTATGACGGGCCAGCGGGAACCTGGCGCACCATCACAGACTGTTGGTCCCGATATGTCTCGTCTACGTACCTTCAAACCACTTGTAGTATCCACCTACAATGTGCGTACACTACACCAATAAGGAACAACCCATCAACTATTTACGGGTTGTAGCGATGCAGGCGTCGACATTGTCGGTGTGCAAGAACACCGTCTTATTACATCATCCCCCACTGACGAATTATGGTCAGACGACAAGAATTGGGTACTTATTTACAGTTCTGCCACAGACCAGAGGCAGGGAGGTGTTGGACTTCTGATGTCAAGGCACATCCATAGGTGTCTTCAGAGCGTGCAGACCATTAATCAAAGAATAGTAAACACATCAAAAGAAATAAGTCCCCCTCTGAACATGTCGTCATAACATTGTAAGGTTACGTTTTGTACCAGTAAAACTAACTTTGAATAATATGACTGTTTACTAAGTGCTGTGTGAAAATAAGAGATTTCTATTGACTTCATGGCTGAAGGAGCCTAAATTGAAGGCAAAACTGCCCTTTTCAAAAGTCACAAAGTAGGCCTATGCTTGTCACAAAAGTTGAGTCATGGCTTGTTACTAATGGAAAACCCCATGTGTTGAGTGCAGTTTAAAATCCTCACCAAGTGAACATTTACTTACGGTGTATCGATTCTTGATCATCCAGCCATGCAAATCCCCTTGATGCAGACTTCAGCACAGTGAGTTGTAAGATGGCCAGTTTTAACGGGAACCCCAGCCCACGGTTACAATTATTTATGCCCCAACTGAATCAGCAACCTCAGGAGAAAAGGACAGTTTCTATAATCCACTAGAAGACCATCTTGAAAAGGTGAAGAGGCACAACATCCATCTCGTCATTGGTGATTTCAATGCCAGAATTGGCCAAGATTGCCATGTATCTCATCCAGCTGTGGTTAGTCCTCATTGTTTTTACGACACAACAAATGACAATGGAGAGAGACTAGTGAATGTATGCCAGGAATTCAAGACTGACCATCTTCGCACTCGTTATCCTGAAATGGGGTTCTGTATTTCTGGTGATTTCAACCGAATGAACATAAATGCCATAACTCGTGGTAATGATCTTAATCAGATAATCACATTTCCTACTCGATGCCAGGCAACCCTGGATCTCATTCTAACTAATATCCAAACCCATTATTTACCACCACCTGCTCTCTCATCAATTGGTAAAAGTGATCATGCATGTGTTCTATGGAAGCCTAAAAACACTACTGCTAAAAACACAGTTAAGACCAGGATTACACGGCCTTTTCGTGATGATAATATCAGAGCATTTGGTATATAGATGGATTCAGGATCAGAGTTGGAGTGAGGTCCACGAATGCAATGGTCCCAAAATAAAACGGATGATCTGTATTCTGTGTTAAACAAGGGTATGGAACTTTACTTTCCTACTAAATTACTAAAAATTCATCAGACTGATAAACCGTGGATCACTCCATGTATAAAGAAACTCATATCAAAACGTCAAGCAGAATTTGAAGCTCATGAAACCTCAAAATGGCGCCAGTTGCGTAATGAGGTGAAAAGAGAAATTGAAAAAGCTAAAGTGAATTATAATTCGGACAGAGTGAGAAAGTTGCAAAAGACTGAACCTCGTAAATGGTATCAACAAATCAAGTGTATGCTTAATTCTAGCAATTCTGATCTTGACATGCACATCCCAGGAGTGGATAGGGCTAACCACAAGGCAATGGCTAATGCCATTAATTCCAAGTTTGTGAGCGTATCCTCCCGTGTTAATCCCTTGGATCATTCTGAGCTTCCAACCTTTTTTGCCCGCTGTGAAACCTGCCCCCGTTCTTTATCCATGGGATGTGTATAGAGAGCTTAAGAGAGTTAAAACTTCAAAATCAAGTGGCCCGGATGGAATTCCTCCCAAAATCATAAAGGAATTTGCTTATGAACTGAGTGGCCCTTTAACAAATGTGTTGAATTGTTCTTTTGAGGAGGGAATTGTGCAACACCAGTTGAAATCTGCCATTGTTGTCCCCATTCCAAAGCAACACCCACCCAGCATTGATAAAATGAGGCCTATATCACTTACTGATATTTTTGCTAAGGTTGCCGAAGGGTTTGTGGCAAAATGGATTGTGTATGACATTGAACCATACATAGATATTAAACAATTTGGGAATGTCAGTGGTATATCAACATCTCATTACCTAATCAATCTTGTACACACACTTTTCCAAGGTTCAGACAAACGCAACAATGTAGGAACGGTAGTCCTCACGGACTTCTCCAAGGCATTTGACCTGGTAAATCACAATATAGCTGTTGAAAAGTTGATTGCTTTGGGGGTCCGGGGGGCTATCGTTCCTTGGGTTTGCAGTTTCCTCAATAATCGCACTCAGTGTGTGAGATATAACCAAACCGTGTCTGAGTATGCCCCCTTGTGTGCTGGTGTCCCGCAAGGTACCAAACTTGGTCCCATCATTTTCCAGGCTGTCATCAACGACGCTGCTCAAGGTTGCAGTTCTCACTACTGGAAATATGTCGACGATCTCACATTCGTTGAGAACCGTGCGTGTAGTGAGAAAGGCAACCTTCAGTCTGATCTTGATGACTTCCTGGACTGGTTTGTAAGTAACCACCTGAAACTCAACCCTGACAAATGTCAAGCCATTCAAATCTGTTTCATGAGAAACCCACCTTCTCATCCCATTCTGAAGATAGGCCATTCATTGCTTTCTTTTGTTTCATCTGCCAAATTCCTGGGCATCTTCATACAGCAAGATCTTAAATTGGATGCTCAGGTGGATCACATGTGCATGTTTGCTAACAAACGCGTCTTCATGCTCCGTTCTCTGAAACGTTTTGGTTTCAACGTTTTGGAGCTGACCACAGTTTACGTTGGTTACATACGTCCCCTTTTGGAATATTCTGATGCCATTTGTCATTCATCGCTCACTGTTAAACAATCAAGTACACTTGAGCGAGTCCAAAAAAGGGCATGCAGAATCATTTGGGTGCTAATTATATTTCGTATGATAATGCAGTTAATGTATGTAAGCTAGACTCTCTCTCTGCCAGGAGGGAACAACACTCGCTTAAGTTCGCGCAATCGCTTGCTAAATCAGAGCGTACCAACATGTTGCTCCCTCCTAGTAGAAGTGAAGTCCATGGAAGACAGCTGAGAAATGCAGCCCATATCTCCAAATTGCGTGCACGCACAAGCAGATTTGCTGAAAGCCCCATTCCCTACTACATTAAACTGTTAAATAAGCAGTAGTAGCTTGCGTGCTAGTGGCTTCCCATTGTGCCCTTTTGCATCTCTCTGCTGTTTTCCATGCGAAGTTGCCCTTTTCTGCTTTATAATTATGTGTAATTGATTTCTTTCATGTTATTTGTTTCTTGTATAATGCAATTCGGCCGTTTGGCCGCGATGTTGTTAATAAAATCATATCATATCATATCATATCAGCTCCGTCCTTCACAATCAAGATTTCCCCAACCCAAAAGTCGTCTCTGAACATGGATCAAAACACCAACTGGACCACATCCTTGTCAATAGCAAGTGGGTCAATTCCCTGCGCAATTGCAGAGCTTGTAACTCTGTAGAGCTGGATTCAGACCATCGAATACTCAGCATACGACTGCACACCAGTCTCCGAACCACCAAAGGTAAACCTTGTAAGAGGCCTAAGTACAACTGGAAGAAGCTGTTTCATGCTCCTACTAAGAACAGTTTCCAGATTGAACTTTCAAACAGATTCCAGGTCCTCCAGTGTGACGACAACAACCAGTCACCAATTTCTGAGAGGTATGAAATGTTTGAGAAAGTAGTAGAAGAAGTCGCGGAAAAGGTTGTGGGAAAATGTAGCCCCTGTGGAATGCCAAGCTGGGTGACAGACAAGACCCTCAAGTTGAGATCAGAAAGAGATGCAGCTAAGAAGACATATCTACTTGTTAGAACTCACCGCGCCAGAGAAGTGTCGAGAAAGCTCAACACCCAGCTCAACGAGTCATATAGGACTGATGAACTTGCCTCTATACACAGGCAGATGGAAGACCTGCAAGTAGCAAATGAAAATGGCAATTACAACACCACGTGGAAATCCATGACATCTCGGGGAAGAAGAAGAAGAGATCAAATCCCAAAGTGAAGAAGAGAGATGGGACAATCCCCTCAAGTGACAAAGAACTACTTGGTGAGTGGAAGGACTACTTTTGTGCCTTGCTGACCACCAACATCTGATCTCCCACCACCCGCCGACCAGGACTTGCCTATTTGTGCTGATCCCCCTACCCTGGAAGAGACAAGAAAAGCCATTCAAGCAATAAAAACAAACAAAGCTGCTGGACTGGACTGTGCGATTACCACTGAGGCACGCCAGGGCGGTGATGAAGCTATGGTAGACATCATCCATAAATTCTGCGTAGAAGTTTTTACAAAGCTTACGCCACCGGAACAGTGGATTACCAATGTTATTGTTCCCCTTCCAAAGAAATGAGACCTCAGCCTCATGAACAATTATAGAGGAATCACACTGATGTCAGTTGCAGCTAAGGTGTATAATAGGATCCTACTGAATAGAATTAGGGACCATGTTGATCCTGTATTAAGAAGTAACCAGGCCGGATTTAGTCCAGGCAAAAGCTGTGCACAGCAAACGGATATCCTCCGTAGAATCATGGAGGCTTTCCATAGTTACCAACTTCCACTAACTATAACATTCATTGATTTCAAGAAAGCCTTTGATTCAATTAACAGGAAGATGATGTTTTCTGTTTTGCGGCACTATGGTATCCCGGAGATAATCGTAAAGGCAATACGTGTACTGTATACTAATTCGCAAAGTGCCGTATTGGTAGATGGCAACATCTCGGATCCCTTCCTAGTGACTACTGGAGTATTGCAGGGGGATGTTCTAGCCAGTGGCGGATTTAAGCTGTCAGCAAGTCAGCAGTTGCTGACAAGGGCCCCTGCCATTTTGGCCAAAGGGCCCCCCTGCTTTCTTTTTTTTTAGCTTAAGGCCTAATTGTTTTCTGCAAGGTTCCAAGGTGCGGTGGGTAGAATAAAAACGAAAAGGTTATATATTTACCCGTACGTGCAAGAGGCCATTCTATTTATGCCCGCATTTATGATTCTCGGGTTGCTTCTCCTTCTCCTCTATCCACATGAGTGCCAATGCTATAGCAGCTCTAAAACTAAAAACGATAACAGACCTGGCATGTTGCACACCTAGGGCCCTACCCGAAAGTTTTATTTTGCCCGTTTTGGCCCCAGCAAGAGGTCAAAGGTCAAGGGCCCCAGGGGCCCAAATTTAATATTTGTGAATACTGTTGCGATTAAATCAGGATTACGAGTTGGTATGCTGATAATCCTAGAGCATTATACATTCTCAAAATACAAGTAGGTCATCTATATAGTATGGGTCCGGGGCCCCATGGCCAGATTTACCATAGAGCCAGATGGGCCCGGGCCCAGGCCCCAACTTTTTTGGGGCCCCAAAAATTGCCCTGAAATTGCATAATTTTGCGCGCTTATATAGCGAGTTATATAGCAAAATTCACCTTCATTTTCACCTAAACTGAAATTCGCGCGCACAATTGTACTACGAAGATCTATGCTCATCTCCCCCTAAATTGTAATGCTCCTACCGCCACCGTCGATCTTATATCTAAACCAAGCACTGGCCACTTGAGTGTACATGTCTTCTTCACGGTGAGTTTGGGGCCTCCAAATTTTAGCCTGGCCCAGGGCCCCAAAATTTTAGGTCCCCAAATATTGCCCTTGCATCTTCCCTTTCAGCCAAAAATACACCATGTTTTGAGCCAAAATAGGGTAACATTGCATAATTTTGAGCGCTTCGCACGCAATGGCCAGTTATATAGCAAAATTCACCTTTATTTTCGGCTAAATTGAACTTTTTTCGCGCGCTTCGCACGCACCGTAAAATGTCCTGCTAAACTCTATGTTCATCTCCCCCTAAATTATAATCTCCTTCCACCACCGTCGATCTTATACTTAAACCAAGCATTGGGCACTTAAGTGCACATGCCTTCCTCAAATATGAAATGGAATGAATATTTGCGCACTGCTCGCACATATCTCATAACATTGGGCCGGACTAATGCTCACTGGTCATTTTTTTTCTTGCCCTCCATCAGACAAAAAGTTCAGACACGCTCCTGATTCTACCTCTTTACTGATGGGCCCCCAGGATATTTTGCTGACAGGGCCATTTTCCTTAAATCCGCCTCTGGTTCTAGCCCCATTCCTATTCATTGTTCTCATCGACTATTTGATGACGATGGCTATCGAGGGGACTAAGAGTGGTGTTGAAACACACCCGTCGCTCCAGGCGTTATCCTGCCAAGGTTTTGAACGACTTGGATTTCGCTGATGATATTGCCTTACTTGAATCTTCTATCCCGCGGGCACAGGCACAGCTGACCAGAACAGCAGCTGCAGCAGAAAGCCAGTGTTCCCAAAATTGAGTACATGACCATCAACTGCAATCCTCAGCCACCACTCCAAGTATACGGAGAACCCATCAAGTATGTCACCGATTTTAAATATCTTGGTCCCATGATGGGCTCTAGCACTGTAAAGAACATCCTACTTGTCTAGTATTGCTCTATGGCTGCGAGTCCTGGGTGATATCTACTGACATGGAAAGTAAATTCAACGCTTTTGGTACATCATATTACAGGATAATGCTGAACATCAAGCGCACTGACCCTATTAGTAATGAAAGGGTCTATACCATCACCAATACTGTGCCTCTTATCAACTCTGTCAGATCACGACAACTACGATTCCTGGGACATATCCTGAGGATGCAGGAAGATGAACCATGCAGAAGATAATGCTCTCTACACCCCATTACATGGTAAAAGAAGACCTGGAAGGCAAAGAACATCCTTCTTGTCTTATGTGCAAAAACTGTTGGGGGATTTCGACAACTTTCTACTGCCAGATGCCGTTGCCACATTGGCTTCAGATCGTAGTACATGGAGAAACTTTGTAGTCGCCTGCTTCGCAGTCGAATGACATGAATGAATGACAAACAGACAGCCTATGAAGATTTAAATCTGTAGGTACTGAGCAAAATTAATAACCAATTTTAAGGAATTGGATAGCAGCAACGTTTGCACAGTATTTTTTGTGGGACCTGAGAGCACATCAGGCATCGAATTGAATTCTGAATACGATGAATATCAAATAATTTTGATTTTTTTTTAAATTTCGTGATATACTACAAATGTTATGGCAAATTATTAAAATTTAATATTTTTTATACTATTGATTTTTAACAGTCCTCGAATTAAACTTAAATATATAATGATATGTACTTGAAGTGTATGTAGCTGGGATGAAAAGCCAACGATCAAATGAAAGTTTTATCTTTCCTTTCATATTGAAGATATAAATTTTATTCCCAAAAAGACCTACATTTGTTGGTGTTTCATTGGGAAAAATATATAGATTCAATACGAAAGGGCAATATTTTCGTATGATGGACGGATTTTCATCCCAGCTACATACACTTTCAGTATATATGATAACTTTCAAAAATATCAATTTCAGTTTCAGTTTATTTACCATTAGACAAAAAGCTTAAATTTTTAATCATTTGATATAAAACGTGTATTATATTTGTATTTTCAAAAAACCAAAATTATTTGATATCATCAGACATTCCTCGTATTCAAAATTCAATTCGATATGTCTGATGTGCTCTCAGGTCCTACAAAAATCCGAGCCCTTAAGGGATCTGGAATGAGCGTTTTAAGCGTTTCGACATATTTTTTTGTGGGACATGAGAGCAGATTAGACATATCAAATTGCATTCTGAATACGCAGAATTTCTTTCTGATATCAAATAATTTTTCATTTTTGGAAATTCACGATATAATGCACATTTTATGACAAATTATTAAAATTTGATATTTTTCACATTTTTGATATATAACAGTCCTCGAAGTAAATTTTATAAATCTAATGATATATTCCTAAAGTGTATGTAGCTGGGAGGAAAAGCCGACGATCAATTGAAAATTTTGACCTTTCATATTGAAGATATGGATTTTTTCCCAAAAGACCTAATTTTTTTTGGTGTTTTGGGAAAAAATCCATATCTTCAATACGAAAGGTCAAAATGTTCAATTGATCGTCGGCTTTTCATCCCACCTACATACACTCCAAGTATAAATCATCAGATTTATAAAGTATACTTCGAGTACTGTAAAATATCTAAAATACCAATGATTTTCCATAAAATGTGTATTATATTGCGAATTTCAAAAAATCAAAATTATTTGATATCAGAAGGACATTCTTCGTATTCAGAATGCAATTCGATATGTCTGATGTGCTCTGATGTCCCACAATAAATACTGTCCAAACGTTCATACCCCATTCCTTAAGTCAGTGTAAGATATTGCACAATTACCTCTTTCAATTTGAAGTTGTTCATCGCCGAAGTTGTCTGTTGCTATTATTTCTTCCCAATTTGCCCTTGCGCCTCTTGGCTCAATTCCGTCAACAAATTCGACAGTCACAGGAAAATCTACAAATTCCCTGTTTTTGATCACCGGCGAAATAACGTCAACTGATTATAATTTAAAAAAAGAAGAGGTTTAATCATGGATAATATTGTAACAAGGCGACTAATGTATGCCGCCCTGAAATCATATCTAATCATGTTATTTATTAACATTGCATGTTTCACTTGTTTGAAGTGTGACCGTAATCAACTAAATTAAAAAAAATCAATGATTTTCTTCTGACTTCTGACTGAGTCAAGTTAGCCAAAATCGCACCTATATTTTAAATATCGTCAGCTTACTACTGCGAAGTCATTTTTTGTAATCTTGAGGACAAATTATAAAATATGGTTCAAACATGCATTTAAACAAAATTTCATCAATCTTTGCACAAGAACAATAATTGCCGAAGTCATTTTTTGTAATCTTGAGGACAAATTATAAAATATGGTTCACTAAAGAAAATATCCGAACTTGCCACTATCTCCATACATTGTATAAACAGGCAAACGTTACTAAATGTTGTACAACTTTAAGCATGACAGACTGGTTCTATTTTGGAAATACCGTATGTGCTTATTTAAGCATCAAGCGTCAAGTTCGCGTAAAAGCTGGTACCCAAATCAATTTGGTAAATTCGGGTATGCTGAATTCAAATATTTTGTCTGCCAAGTTATATTGGAACCCAGCGACCCTTAAAAGAGACCCCAAACCCCCTATATGCTCATTATAGGGGACAAAAACTAAACATGCTCCAAATTCACTAAAAACATGTCAAATTATATGTATGGGTCTAAGGATCACAAAAATGTAACACATTTGCACACAGGACATAAAGTCCCAAGTTATGAGGCTCAACAGGTTCAAGGTCAATTTGCATGTTAAACAGGGTGACAAATTAAAGTTGCTCCGATTTTTGAATTCAAGGGATTCAGTGATTATTTGCTTTCTTGTAGCTTGCTTTACTTTCAATTCATAATGTTTGGCAAATGCTAATAAATCAGGCTTCTTAAACTCATCAAACTTCTCCCAATCTATAGTTTCAAGAAACTCTTCTGCATTGAACTCTGCCATACTGTACTTTCACTTTCAAGACCCTGTTAGTTAATGTCAACTTTCTTTTTACAGTGTATTTCCCGGATGAGCCCCCAATTTTTTGTTACGAATCGTACTTGACTCAAGGATAAAATTACGTTTACCCGAACTCACACGAATACACAACACAAATACACTGTTTGATTAAGCTAACAAAATGCACATATAAAATAATCACACAATCACAGTAATATTTTAACTACTCAGTACTTAACCAGCAGTCTTCTTCTAGAGTTCTTGCAATATTTTGGACAGCTGAAGCATATATCCTTATTTACTTGTCCTGCGAAAATCAGCGAAGTCTATTGTACACTTGCATTTATAAATCCTTGGGTACAAAATCCTCACACGAAAATGGAGCTGCATTCTCCCAAATACTAAACTCCTTCCTTGCGTCGTTCTCCAAACACATTTGGTCATAAGCAAGAATAGACCTACCAATTGCATTGTGTACCCACCACTGGTCTTTTAATTGGTATAATTCAGTCTAAACTATTATTAACATCAATCTAATTGTTTCCTTTTATGAATAAGATATTAGGTTACATATTTCAGCCAAAAAAAAAAAAAAGTTCTTCTTTAACTGCTTAATTAGCACTTAATTTCTTAACGAGGCACTCATATTGGCCTGTAATGCGTAGCAACCGAGCTCATGTAGCCTCACTTATTTGTAATTTTCTAAGAGAGATTTGAAGATAATTCCTAACAAATAGGGTATCATATAAAAGCTAAGACTCTAAGCAATATCCCTGAGGCAATGATTAAGTTGTGCGCCGGATACTTGCGAATAAAGCAGTAATACGTTTGCAAAGATTTGGATTTTGCCACAAATGAAGAAATCAAGTGGTGTGAGGTCTGGTGATCTTGCAGCCCACTCCACAGCATGACCAATCCCAACCACTCTGTTTGCTATCCGTGGACAGAGTGAAAAACGGGTACTTGTCTTAAAAGGGCATATCTTTGAGCAAAGTTTTGAGCCGATTGAAATAATTGTTTTGGTTTATTAAAGCTAACAATTAAAGGTTTCTTTACATACCAAAATATATTTGATCAACTTTTCAGAAATAGGCGAAAAGAGGGCGCAATGAGGGGCCTCTTTTTAGTTGGACACCCTGTAGTATATAACACCATCTCCCGGTCTCAACGAAAATTCATCCAAGCTGTAACAGATATCTGGCCTCAATTCTTACCCGCAGACCACCGGAATTGGCTATAAGTAAGCGTTGGTATTAATAACAGCCGTGGATTTAGCGTCATTCTTATGATTAATTGTTATATGCATTTCACTAATTCAACCACGTCGAAATATTGAGGTAAGATCTCAATTTTTGTTGTGAGAGCAAATAATATTCTTACCTGCACAGTACAAATTACTTTCGTCTCTCATGTCATAGCAATTAATATCACCATCACAAATGAATGACTGGTTGAAGCATTCCACAATGCGTTTACCATTTTCATCAAGAGACGAGGTTTCACAACTAAAGTCGTCTTCTTTACACGTATCACTACCTAGTGAGGTAAAAAAAAGGGGCCAAAACAGACATGATATGTCTAGTCTAAAGTGTTAGAGGACTGCAAAAATGTTGGAACATCAACAAAGTAAAATGAATCAATGTCGGCCAATTTTAACTTGACTTTGCCCTTTGCCCTCTGCCGAGTAAGCCTCCTTTCTGCTGCTTGTGTCTTTGCTTCTTGTGGTGTCATTCCCTGGTTCCTCTGAATTTGGTTACTCCATCTGGTTGGTGAAAGACCTGGTGTTTTTTTCTTGCTGAAGTTGTTAATGTAGGCTTGGTGGGGAAGCCTATGTTGAGGCGTCCAGAGGATATGCCCAGCCCATTTCAAACGTCTCTGGCAAATAACATCGTTGACAGGGCTAGTGATGTTGAGGCTCTGTCTGATGGAATTATTGCGTATTTTGTCAAGTAGAGAAGCTCCGAGCATTGTCCTAAGGCATCGCATTTCAAAAACATCCAATCTGTGTCGATCGGATTCACGTAACGCCCAGGATTCTGACCCATAAGTGGCAATAGGGAGGATGAGCGACTAGTAGATCCTTACTTTCAGCGATCTGGTGATGTCATGGTTAGACCAGATGGTATTTTTCAATCTCCCAAATGCCCAGGCTGCCAACTTTGTGCGACATTTAATATCCTCTTCTACTGAGCGCACACTACTACCCAGAAAGACTAAGTCATTTACTTTGTCAATGGGCCTTTGGTGCAGCATGATATCTTTTGGATCGTCAGACATGATCTTGCATTTTGTTTGGTTAATTTTCATTCCCCAGCTGCTGCATGCTTTTTCCAGTTCATTAGTGGAGATTTGCAGGTTCTCAAAGTCCATATCCATGAGTGTGGTATCATCTTTATATCGGATGTTCTTAATGCACCTGCCACCCATCAAGAGACATGGTGAGAGAAGATATCCCTGTCTAACACCAACTAGGACCTCAAACCAATCGACGATCTTTCCATTTACCACGACTGAACATTTGGTTTGGTCGTACATTTTTGCAATTAGGTTTACCAGTTTGGTGTTTACTCCTACTGATCGCCAACATTTCCAAATGACGTCCCTCCATATTGTGTCAAATGCTGCTTTGAAGTGTACGAAGTTCAGTGTATTGGAACGCGTCTTTCTTTAGCCTTTTCAAAGATTTGGCGTACTGTAAATACCGCATCTGAGGTACCTCTGAAACTCCTGAACCCACACTGTTCCTCTCTCAGATGGTTATCTACAGTCTGTTGTATTCGGTTAAGAACCTTCCTACAGAATACTTTTCCCGGGATTGACAGGAGGGTAATAGCTCTGTAGTTGGCTGGGTTTAGTTTGTCGCCCTTCTTGTACACAGGGGTTATTAGACATTTACTCCAGTCTTCATGGATTTTTTCTTCAGCCCAGGCTGTGTTGATGATCTTCAATAATATGTTTTTCAACATAGGTCCTCCTGCTTTCAACACTTCTGCTGAGATCTTATCCCAACCACAGGCTTTGTTGTTTTTAAGCTTCTTGATAGCCTCTTCAACTTCATCCATGGAAAAGGGCAAAATTGATGTAGCGGTGTTGACAGGCTCCGCGATGGAGTTAAGTATATTACAGTATTTGGGGAATTCTGTATTCAGATGTTTACTGCAGTATTCCTCCCAGCACTTCATTACTTCATCTGGGGCTGTTTCCAGTGATTCATGTTTGTCTTAAATTTGAAATATATGTAAATAGCGCCCTCAATGTGCACAGAAATATACAGTTTATAGAATAAAAAATACTACAAAAAAGCAGAAAAAGATGTATAAGTTGGAAAAGAAACGAAAATCTATGTTAAAAAGAGCTGGAAATACAAGTACTTATTTATTGTGATACTGTTGTTGGTATTGTCCAGGTCTAGAATTGAACATTAAATAATGTTTTGTTGGAAAATTTAATAAATGATCACTTCAAACAACCGTGGTTTGGAACTGAGGGGATGTTAAACATCAAGACTCTGGCTTTTCTTCTCAAGTGGCACATTTTCCTGACTTCCTCAGGCAATCCCTTCACTTGGCGAGCCCTCCTAATACCAACTGATTCTTCTGTAATTTTTAAACCAATTTTAAACAAACCATTGGTTTAAGTGACTTATGGGGACTGATTCTAGATGGGTGGTAGGTATGGGTCATACTGAAACTAACGGAACAATACCTAAAACTATTATTTAGTCATAAACACGATTTTCCTCAAGTTACAATTGTTTGCACCTGGGGTGTGCCTGTTGTCAAGTCGATGACAGACACACGTAACAAACTTGAATAATAATACAGAATTGTGATGTAACATCCGTACAGAGGGTACACAGTGTCATCGCCACGATATCTTCATAGCAGAAATCACCATGATGGTAGGTCGAATCCACTAGTTTATCAACAGCCGATGGAATCGAATGAGAGACGTGTCCCTCGGTCAACTTAGACCTGTCCTGTATGTAACAAACCAAGCGGAACGGTTTCATGCCTTTTCGTGTGTCAAAGGTTTTACAGAATTGATGGTGTTGCCAGCCCTCAGTGATTTGAAATTGACTGTCATTAGCGAAGGTATATACATTAAAACTCAAATGGGAGAAAGAATCCCGCAACGCACGTTAGAAAATTATAAACACTGTTTTAAAATTGTATATTATACATGAACATAGTACCATAAATAACATGGACATTTGGGTTACATATTAATGTAGTTACGGGCCCTACCATGTCCCGATTTGTTTTTGACTTGCATCATTCTTGAATGGCAACACTCCAAAAACAAGTTCTCAAAAGGATTATTTTAATTCTCAAAAGGAATCATTCTACGAATCGTAAGTAAAACTAGTATAATAACCTAGCGCTCTTAGCTTGTCTGAGAACCTATATAGGTGTTCGTTCCTGTCCAATAACTTCGGTAAAACTGACAAATTTGTACCAAAATTGGCGTTAAAATGTACAAAATATGGTTCCCATAAATCTAAAGATATTAAGATATTAAAATTGGTTTATAGTATTACCATCAATCGAATATGGACATGTAAACTGGTATCTCTAGAAGTCTTTTCACCTAACAAATAGAATCTTGTTTAATTTAGAGTGAAAATAACATGTGAGAAATAATAGTCTACGAGGCTGTGAAATCGGGTAGAATTTTCTGTATTGAGGAGGTTTGAACATGTCTTCGTTGCATTCCGAAATCGCAATTAGCTAGCATAATTCTTA
The DNA here is from genome assembly GCF_039555335.1 of Amphiura filiformis. NCBI lineage: Eukaryota > Metazoa > Echinodermata > Ophiuroidea > Amphilepidida > Amphiuridae > Amphiura > Amphiura filiformis. The sequence continues at coordinate 24,679,768 of NC_092642.1, read as the reverse complement.
TTTCAAGATTCTGTAAATACCTACACAAAAGAGTAGGAAACTCGATCAACACGGACTGTGCAACAATTTACAGCAAACATGGCAAACTCCTCCCATTTCATCGACATTTAAAAAATCCATCAGCCCTTAAAACCACTAACCACGTAAACATAAGCTGTGTTCACACATGCACTTATTACCGGTAATATTTTATCTAGGCTTATGTCCGATCGAATTAAATATTTTCCGCTAATCCCTTAGCGCGTCCACATTAAGCCTTGTTCACACTGTCGGACTTAAACCACTTAAAACCGGACTTAAATTACGTCGGTAATAGTATCGGATATAAGTGGCAGTGTGAATGAACGTCGGATATAACTACAGGGTGTCCGGTCCCCCAAAAAAGAGGCCCCTCATTGCGCCCTCTTTTTCACCTATTTCTGAAAAGTTGATGAAATATATTTTAGTAAAGAAACCTTTAATCGTTAGCTTTAATGAACCATAACAATTATTTCAATCGGCTCACAACTTTTGAAGATATGCCCTTTTGAATAAAAGAACCCGTTTTTCACTCTGTCCACGGATAGCAAACAGAGTGGTTGTGGTGGCATATGGTGTGGAGTGGCCTACACGATTACCAGACCTCACACCACTTGATTTTTACTTTGTGACAAAATCCAGGATCTTCGCAAACGTATTACTGAATGCATTCGCAAGTATCTGGCGCACAAGGATGGTACGCAACGCAATTGATGCAATGAGGACCAGGGCTGAAACCTGTATTCGCCAAGGAGGCAACCAGATAGAGGGCAGAGCAGCATAGTAAACTCACTTCAGAAGAACCAAATACAAACCAAACAGCCTTTTAGGGCTACCTTTTATCCTAAAAAGAGAAATGACTTATGTTGTAAATAAAAAAAAGAAAGCAAGAAACAACAAAGTAAGAAAGTAAGAAACATAATAAAACAAAAAGGCATAAATAACTAAGAAAAAATAAGTAATTGCAAGTAAAGCAAAAGAAGTCCCATTCGGCATCCATTTTACCCACAAATTAATGACACTATTAACAAAATCCATTGCCCAACCCACCGGTAAAGCCCATTCCATAAATAAAGTTATTTTATAAAGTTATCATTGAGGAATGTTTGATATTCATGCATGGTATGTGTACTCCTTTTCAATCTTTGAAGTAGCCAAACCTTCGCCGTGGACAGAGTGAAAAACGGGTTCATTTCTTTAAAAGAGCATATCTTCAAAAGTTGTGAGCCGATTGATATAATTGTTTTAGTTTATTATAGCTAACGAAAGGTTTCTCAATACTATATTTGATCAAAAAATAGGAGAAAAAGAGGGCGCAATGAGGGGCCTCTTTTTTTGACACCCTGTATATCCGACGTAATGTGCTTTAAATCCGACAATTTAAAGCCGAAGATGACAGTCGTGTTCACACAGTCGGACTTAAATCACTTATTGCCGGACTTAGATTACGTCGGTAATACATGTAGTATCGGATATAAGTGGCAGTGTGAATGAGCATCGGATATAACGACGTATTGTGCTTTAAATCCGACAATTTAAAGCTGAAGATGACCAGCGTTAAGAGCTGTTAAGACCGATCGAAACGTTACGTCCGGTAATAGAAATTACGTATGGACAGCACTATTGGGCTGTCGGATATAATTGTGAGTATATCACTGGCGCAAACTTTTAAGCAGAGTAATTTACTGCGTGATATCATCATGGCTGCAGCTGCAAATGTTAATATAAATAAACGCAATAGAGGGGTCAATTGGAATGACAAGGAAACATTGGCTATCCTCAAAATTTGGAGAGACACGGAAAGTATTTCTGGGATAAAAAAAAGCTTTGGGAGGAGATAGTCACGCTATTACATGACAAGGGGGGATTCCCCATACGGTCGGGGAGCAGATACATGCTAAGATACATGTATAAAATGCGATATAGAGCTAAGTCTACTGTAAAACGGGACTACTTTGTCAAACTAAAATAATACTACTAATAATAATAACATAATAATAATAATAATAATAATAATAATAACATAATAATAATAATAATAATAATAATAATATAATATTAATAATAATTAATTAATTATTATTATTATTTTAGTTTGACAAAGTAGTCCCATTTTACAGTAGACTTAGCTTGATAACGCATTTTATACATGTAGACCCTACATGGTGGACATCTTTGAAAAATTGACAAAAAAAAAAAAAAATAACAATGACTCCCATCATCATGCTATTTATTTCTTGGGGTCCCAAATTTACCAGCAAAGATTTTATGACGCCCACCCCACCGTTTGCACCCCCCCCCCAAACAGGCATCAGTCTTTTTGAATAAAATAAACACACTATCTGTAGTCATGTTGTGTTGGGACTCCCTACATTTTGGTCATCAAAAAAAATTTATGACACCCCCTATTTTTCTTTCCGTATATTTGGGACCCCCTAATCATCTTATAAAATCCAATTGCATGCCTTTCTGTTATCATGCTTATGGCTTAATAAATTTAATCTCCATCTACATCCAGGGCCATACTGCCCCCCCCACTGAACCCTCTGGAGGGTTTACATTTGCTACCCCCCCCCCTAGAAACTCGTGTAGGTCATCCCAATAAGGATGGTCAATTGCTCCTGCGCCTGAACTTTTCACCCGATCATGGAGGGTGCGATGGAGAGTTTTCAGTGACTTTATCTTAGCATGTATCTGCTCCCCCGACCGTGTGGGGAATTCCCCCTTGTCATGCAATAGCGTGACAATCTCCTCCCAAAGCTTTTTTTTATCCCAAAAATACTTTCCGTGTCTCTCCAAATCGTGAGGATAGCCAATGTTTCCTTGTCATTCCGTTTATTCCGTTTATGCAGCTGCAGCCATGATGATATCACGCAGTAAATTACTCTGCTTAAAATTTTGCGCGAGTGATATACTCACAGTTATATCCGACAGCCCAATAGTGCTGCATGTCCACACGTAATTACTATTACCGGACGTAACGTTTCGATTGGTCTTAACAGCTCTTAACCGGTTAACCCTGGTCATCTTCGGCTTTAAATTGTCGGATTTAAAGCACATTACGTCGGATATAGTAATTTGTTTTATATCCGACGCTCATTCACACTGCCACTTATATCCGATACTATTACCGACGTAATTTAATTTTATCCGACTACAAATATTTACCGACGTCGTAATTTATCCGAGCTAATTCCGGATACTATACCGACGTAATTTAAGATTAAGTGATTTAAGTCCGACTGTGTGAACACGACCTTTGGTACCCCATAAATAACGCGTGTCGGTCTCACGCCATTACGATTAATATCAAAAGGAGGGAGATACCTCCATCCGCACAGGTGTCTTTGTCCTCATCCTCACCGCCTGGGCAGTCTTTATACCCATCACACAAGAATAGCCGAGGTATATAGACAATAGTATGACCACACTTCCATCCAATTCGTTGGAGTTCCACAGGGTCTTTATTAAAAACAAAACAAGAAGTAAAATCGGATTTGGAAAACAACCGAGGCATGCAACTTATTCACTCTTGCTGATAATTGTTTCACAAGAAAAGAAAAACAGACAGGAATTGCAAACGGGACATGGGGGCGCAGCGTGGATTTGAATTCCCGCATGGTCAACGTGTTATGCACATAGGCAAGGCTATTCACACGCCCATGTGTACAAATTGGATCGGGTGAACCTAGCTCGAGATACTCTAGCTTTAATACAGGTTTACATTTACTATCTTACATTATCTTGCTGTATTTCAGCTAGAGCGCCAGACAACAAGCTTCCGGGTTTTTTTTTGGAGAACAATACTGTTACGTAAGACGAAGAAGAAACACGCCCCGGAGGCCGCCCTACTCATTATTTCATTGTACTTATTGAATTTGGCTCCAAACATTACGTAATCAACACAAAGCTTTTGTGAGGACTAGTGAGTGGATAAGAAATTGACAGCGGAGGATACGAACGACACGCCGATTTTTAGTTGTCAATCATGAATTGCCGCAACGTTTTAGTATTTTACTGCATATCATTCCGCAAGCACCATGACAAATTATGCAGTATTTTTCCCAAACATCATCTCATATGAAGTTAGCTGAATGCGATCTGTACTTTTGTAACATTCCGATCGCTTTTGACCGCCTATTATCGCCGAATTTGCTTGAAAACATGTGAGTTCATGTTGTGTAAACATAATTAGCATGGACACAAATGAAATTACGATGCAATACAATGCAATTTGAATACGCAGCAGATCTATAGAAATAACGTGGGCCGCTTTTAGGTAGAATTAGACTACAACTGGGTGAACCACAAAATATCCCTTTAATGATATTCGATGTTTCCTAATATTAGCAATATATCATATATTTTGGCCACACTGTTGCACAGCGTCATCATCCCTATATCTTCTTGTCAAATATTGCTGTGATAATAGGGTGAATCCACCAGTTCTTCAATTTTCTTTGCTTTGCCTTAGTTGTTGGGCTCAAAATTAAAAGTGGATATATCTGACAGTAAAAGCTAACAATTTATGGCAAACAAATGCTAATCTATTTTGTATGAAAATGTTATAATATGGCTTTAAAGGAAGTTTTGTTTCATCAAATACAGCTCGTGGCCATAACTGTAGTCTTCACACTATTTGTAAAATTGCTATACACCATGTTTATGAGACGGTAGAGACTTTTGCAGCAGGGTGACAAGCATAGTATAACATTTATTTTTTTACCAAATGTGTCTGAGACATACTTTTTTTTCTTCTTTTTGAGTTCAAGCTTTTTTAACTAGTATTTCGTTGTTTCTTATTTTTTGGGATGTTAAGTATGCTAAAATATAGTACCAGTATGTTCAGATTTCATTGTCAAACCATTTAGCAACTGCCCGTCTATAAGACGGGTTGGGGATTTTTCCACCCATCTACTTTTCAAAACGTCCGGGTATCTGGCTAACACTGACTTCCGAATAAATTGAATCAAACTTAAATTTGCTTCATAATAGTGTGAAAAACTATTGTTAAATTAAAGGTATTTGACACTTTAACTGTAATATAAACATTATCTGATGCTTAACATGCTAAAGGAAGCTTATTTCAATCAGGTTAAGTCATAGAGCTCCATTGAGGTCAATATTGGTAAATACACATCGCCAAATTATCAATTAAGTTTATTTGTAATCGGGCTCTTGATGCTATTAACTAGCGCTTGATGGTGCGTTTACATTTCCACGAGATTGGCTGCAGGACGTATTTCTATTGGTTCGTTTCCGTCTGTACAAATTTAATTATTGACCTGGCGTTGACGATGACCACAAACTTGTACAGGCAATAACATGATATCATGTAACGAGTGTTCTTGTGTGAAGTATCATTGATAACCACAAAAAAGTCCATTCATATATTCGAGCTTACCGTTCCTCTAGAAACAAATATTCAAACCGCCCACAAGCGAAAATTGTCCAAGTACCAACATTTATAATCTGATATCATCCAAAAGGGTTCAAATGTTACCTGAACTGCTTTGAAATTGGGTCCAGCGGTGTGGTTACAAATGAGAACAGGGGAGATTGTGCGATACCTTCAAATTTGCAGGAGCCAAATTCTCTAAGTAATTGGTTCGGGAGATTAATAAGATCTCGCTCGTCAGCAGCTTTACAATCGGGAACGCACGTAATGAGCCCCATTGGGACGCGGCCCTTACCTTAAAAATCTAGCTCCCCTTGCTTGCTGCCATGCTTCTCTCCCCACGTCCTCCTTTGCTGTGTTAAAAACATTGTTGGCATGCATTTTATTGTATATAGTTGTAATTGTGTTTTGTGTTGCATTTTTAAGGCCCTCCTGCCTGCTTGATGGCCTGCCAACGTAAGTTTCAGCGTGTCCTGGGGATGTTTGTACATTCTTTTGTTAATGTTGATGTATTTTTATGATGTGATTAATAAAGAATAATTGAATAATATCACATCACTGAAAAACAATTTTTGGGTGACAGGAAACCAATGCAGTTCCTTTAGGATTGCAATGATTTTATTGTGAAAGTGAGAATTCGAGCAGTGTTTTGAACAGACGGTACTGTTTTTTTCTTGGTAATCCATAGAGAAGTGTATTGCTGTTGTTTTCCAAACGAGAAGAGATGGATGAATTTGTTCAGTGGCGTCGTGACTTAAGTACTTGCGGATCCGGTTGATGTTACGCTAAGCAATGACTTTAGAAATATGAGGTTGCATGGTCATGTGAGTGTCATAAATTGCACCCAAATTACATGCGTTGACAGGGCATTGCAGAGTCACCGATGCAAACATTTGCAATGTTGGTTTTAGACAGTTTTGGTAGAATCCCAACAGAAATTATGCTGTATCATCATTTAACTTCAAGAAGTTTGATTTCATCCAATTGCGGATTTCACTGATACAAATTTCAAGGGTAGCAATTGCAGAATTATCACTATGTTGAGAAGGGTCCGCGTAAACATGGTAATTCAATTTATGGCGAAGAATGATATCCCGTACCAAGTACAGAGCCTTAATCAAGAATGGTTGGAGATTTGTATAAGCTTCTTACCACATAAGGAACGTCCTTCGTCACTTGTATTATTACTGTCCAATGTGCAATCTATCTTTCCATCGCAAACTTTGCTTTTTGGAATGCAGACGCCTATTGCACATTTATATTCATTCTTCATGCACACTATATAAAAGAGAAACGTTTTGATATATAAAATAGGGATATATCAGAATTATTAATGTACTTTTTAAATCCTGACGGTAGAAAATGACTGTAGGTATCTGATTTGGTCAATTACTATTCTATCAATAATGCTATATGCTATTCTTATTCATCAGTACACATAAATAGTATTGTTCATTAAAATAGATTGTTTATTTCAAATTATACTTTATCTTACCTCGATCGATCTCGTCTTCTCCCTTGTAGCAATGGGCAATGTTATCACCCACTAAATCATTGCTAATGCAGACTCCCATATCTCCACCGCTACTACATCTGAACTGATCCTTCCCACATTCACCTTAGGTATAGGATTCAAATGATAATAAATATGTGATGATAATGAAGATAGATATGAAGATGAAAGAAGATAAGGAGGAGGAAGAAGATGAAGAACAGTGGACGGTATTGGTGCTGGAATGAAGTTCATTTTTTCGGTTTAATTCATTTGTTCGTCCCGAAATTATAGGAGGACAAGTCTGTTAGTGTAAACCAACAATATGTGGAGAAAATATTGTTGGTTTACACTGACGAATAGCACAATATAGAAAGTAGTATACGGGTCTGTAGGGACCATTTCAAGGTCACACAAGCTCATGAATATTAATGAGGTAGGCGTGGCTAATTAGCATATGTGAATATTAATGAGGTGGGCGTGGTTAATCGTTCAAAAAATCCAAAAAAATGTCAAACAACATTTTCAAACAAAATTTCAGGGACGGTGAAATGAGCGAATGAGCAGTGAAATTTCATTTCATTTCATTTCATTTCATTTCATTTCATTTTATTTGCCAGATAAAAAACATTAAACATACAGTAAAACACATACAATGATTGCACAATATTACCAGCAATTAACATGAGTTATTTTCATATAGGAGTTATTAAAAGGCAAGACTCCAGTCCATGATGAGGAATCCAAGACTCCCTCGGTGTGCAAAAACAGGAGAACAAGACACAGAGCCTCTGGCAAGGATAGCCAAGAGTAACAAAAGTCACTTCCAAAGTGGCTAAACCTAAAAACTCTGCAAAAACAACACAGCAAAACAGAGATCACACCGAAGGAGACAGGATTCCTCCCCATGAACTAGAGTGGGGTAAATAAATAAACTAAGCATATTACATAAGAAACACTCGATAAAAAATCAATTCCAGCTGAGATTTTTGAAGTGCTCTTTAGAATTTGTTAAAAACCCATTTAAACTGAAAAGAAGTTGATTACGGAGATCTTGAGGAAGTTGGTCAAAATAAGCATGAAATCTGTTGAAAACAGTGAATTTAAAACCATCTGTGCGAGCATAGGTGTGACTAAATTTTAAATTCTCGTTGTGGCGGGGATTCACTGAGATAAACTTAAAGGGATTGATATCATACCTCCCATACAAACATTTTGAAACAAAGGACAAAGCAAGGTAAATATATCTGTTACGCATAGAAGATAAACCAAGCATTTCTAATCTGAAATTGTAACTAAGCTCCCCCCGGGGAGCAGGAACACAAACACGAGCCAGAAGTTTTTGAGTTTTTTCAAGTGATTTTAAATGACCAATTTGGTAAGGGAGCCACCCTGGTATTCCGTATTCCAAGATGGGTCTACATAATGTGGAAAATAATCTGACGAGAATATCTGGATCGTTACAACGGACCAACCGCCTAATAAAACCAAAGAGTCTTGAAGCTCTTGAAGTAACATACTTGACATGATCACCCCATTTCATATTAGAAGAAATTAAAACACCAAGGTATTTATAACTTTGGACTACATCAATGGGTTTATTAAGAATGACATACGATGGGACCTGTCGACCAGCAACATTTCTCCTGGATAACCTCATGACCTTACATTTGTCTGGGTTTAAAGCCATCTTATTAATATTGCACCAGCTAACAATTTCATTTAAATCATTTTGAATGATATTGGCGTCATCTTCCGAGTATAGAGGCCTATAAAGGAGCGTGTCATCTGCATATTGTGGAAGAGGAGACTGAACAAAATTTGGAAGATCTAAAACAAAAGATTAAACAAAAGAGGACCCAGCACAGACCCTTGTGGGACCCCTGATTTAACAGGGACCCACTCAGAGGATGCCCATCTGAACTGAACACACTGGTAACGATTTAAAAGAAACGAGGCGATCCAGTGCCAAAGCGGACCACAGATGCCATACAGATGAAGCTTCCTTAAAAGAATAGAATGACTGACCTTGTCAAAGGCCTTACTCCAGTCAAGAAAGATGACGTCAACATCAGGTGGTGATCGCTTATCAAGAATTTGTGACCAGTGATGGCAAACCGTAGTCAGGAGGGTGGTACAAGAGCGACCGGATATAAAACCGTGTTGTTGAGGAGAGATGAGCCCGCTCGTGTACATATACTCAACAACATTCCTTGTAACAACCCTTTCCAACAGCTTGCCAACCACAGAGCACAAAGATATCGGTCTATAGTTTTCAATGCTACTAATGTTACCAGATTTGTGTATTGGGACGACATTTGCTCTTTTCTAGTCATCAGGGATTTTACCCTCACAGAGGGAAATATTAAAAAGCAATGAAAGAGGAAATGCAACCTGGGGTGCAGTATGCTTAAGCATGGTGGATGTTATACCATCAGGCCCAGGTGCGTTGCCTTTTTTTAAAGACCGGATAAGTTTAAAAATCTCATGTGAATTAGTGGAAACATTGGTCAAAAACGAAGAACCTTGATGACCCTCACACCAAGTATCCAAAAGGTCAGGGTCATCTGAAGTAGTGAAATTTGAGGCAAAAAATCATTGAACGCATTTGCAATGACAGTAGCATCAGTAATACAAGAATCATTTACTTTAAAAGATGTCGCATTGGGTTTGGCTTTGGAGGCACGAACAAAAGACCAAAACTTTTTGCCATGACCAGAATTATCAGAAGCTATATCAACAACATAGGAGTGATACTCTTTTTTAAGGAGAGTTTTCATACGATTTCTACACTTCTTATATTTATTCCATTTTTCAATGCTGTCAGGAGATTTCCTACTGGCTTTATATAAGCGCTGTTTCCTTCTGGCAAGTTTTAAAATTTCATCTGTAACCCAGGGTTTCTTAACTCGTCTTCTAGATTTTTTGCTGGGGATAAACTTATGAATGCACTCAAGAAATGAGCGAATGAGCATTGAAATGAGCAAATGAGCATTGAAATGAGCAAATGAGCAGGGAAATGAGTATGGACATGAGTCAATGAGCATGTAAAATGAAATAAACAAACGTAAGTTTCTATCTTCTTTTTAAACTCTTATTAGCAACTTCCAGAAAAGTGCGGTTGATTAACGCGCTTTAGTCATCGCTTTCCATCTCGTCATCCTCTTCGTCCAGTTGGAAAAGCCCGACGAATTGAGATCGATGTTTAGCCAACGTTATTTTTACTGCTTTGCCTACGTCCATGCCTTTATCCGTCTTCTCTTCGAGGTCGATCACGATGTCCTGATGAGTTTCGTCATATTTCAAATGGATGTTATGTGCCAAAAATGTCCCGTAGCTGTCAAAAAAAATCGTGTATTTTTGGGCCCTCATCTCGCGAGTAGCTACTCTGGCCCGTGTAAGCCATTCTCGATACGTGACATTATCCTCCAACTCCACGTCGCTATCTTCTCCGGATGCCGCGCTTCCCCGCTCGGAATCATCCGGTCCCGATTTTTCGGGTTCGGAAGCGGCCGTCTCGGAGCGTTCCTCGTCTTCGCCGTGCATCGTTTTCACGTGTCTCCTCATGCATATATGAATATTTGTATGCGTTCGACTAATAATTCCATCGTAATAATAAAACGACGGTTCCTGCGTTTTATTCAAAATCTCTGAAACTACAGCACTTAGAGTCTTGATTTTTGCAGGGTATGCTGGGTTAACATAAAAGTACAATATAATTTTGTAAAAAAAAAGAGTTTTGAAAAATACTGACGGCAAATGTTATAATATGGCTTTAATTAAAAGGGCGAGTGTTGTGCGAGTCAGCGAGCCGCGGTGGTGAAAAAAAAATACGGCCAACGTAGCAATACGCGCGGGTGTCTAAGACAGAGTTTTTTGACCTAATAGTTTGACAATGAAATCGAACATACCGGTGTGCTATTTCAACAGTGTTAAGATATTAAGTTATTGGGTACGAAACAACAAAATGGATAATATTGAATTTGGTTAATATTTTAGGCCCCGTATATCATTAGGTTACGTAGCTGGTTAAAACAAGCTAAAACGCATTGCGTGTAGTTAAGTATGTAACATGAACCAAATTATTTGTCCATCATAAGAATTTGGTAATGACCAGGGACAAATCATTTCTACGGAAAAATATAGCAAATTGTGCGGAAATGCGCGAACAAAAAAACACACCAGCCAATTGCTCGGAGATTGCACGGAACTTTTATACATAAATACAAAATATGAAATTATACACCGTGTCATGTAGGATATTTTTTTAGCATTATGTTATCTAAATCACACAATTTGTGGCAATTTTTGACCATTTTAAAGCATTTTGAGGCCATTTGAAAAGCGCCTCTACCTGGTTTACCAAGTTGAATACGCTTTGCATTCTTCGCTTTGCATTCTTCTCACTATTTTCACCCCTACGAACAAAATGACCATTTTCGTTCATATTTCACAGTGCATAGCTCTGTAGCCATGGCGCACCCATCCTCATCCGAAACCACCGCTGCTCACCACAATCCCAAAAACCATTGCTCATCTGGGTAATTTTGTTACCGTATATGATATGATGATGGTAAAAATAAACTTGAACATGATAACATGATTAGAAATTGCAAGGAAGATTAATGTATCTAAGTAATGATAGGTCGCTTTTGTCACACAATGAAAGAGTTGGTGTGAGGGTAAATTAGTATAGGGGAGTTCTTTCTTTAATGCAAAGAAATCGGCAAGTTTGGAAAAATTGAATTCTAATGATCACCAATTCTCCCTGTAAACTATATAAATTATTTTTAGAAAGATGATTATAATAAAACATTTTGGGTAAGATTAATATGATTAAAAAATACTTTGATATGTTTCATATATTTGTCTGTATTATCTTTTATTTCAGACTATTCGTCGTACTTAATTTGTGTGACACCAATAATATCCGATCCATATGATGTTGGCAGGTGAAATTATGCAGTGCAGATTAAGACTTACTTGCACAGAGACAAATTCGTAGCTATATCGGTGTAGTTAATGTTTTGCTTCCTCACATTACACAGGTTATGTACATGTTCAGTCATGAACGAAGGAATAACAACATTGCAGAACTGCTCAAAACCACCACCTTCATCATATGTACCAGAGACCAATTTCCACCTCAATCAGCTCGTTAGTCGAGCAAACTAGTCATAACAGCTTGACTGGTTTGATCATGTTAGTCAAGCCTGCATGACTAGCTTAGAAGTGCATGACTAATGTTACGTTAGTCAAAATGGACACCATTCTGACAAACTTAAAGTTAGTCGTTTACTAGTCATACAACTAGCCTAGGTTAGTTATGCATGCATGACTAACGTCCAAACTAGTCAGCTGGTTAGTCAAACCTGCTTGACTAATGTTGACGTTAGTCAAGCATGCTAGTCCTGCTTGCATAATTAGGCAAAGCTAGTCACACATGTTAGTCATACCTGCTTGACTAACATTAAGTTAGTCAAAATGGACACCATATGGACTAACGTAAAGTTAGTCATACTAACCAATTTATGTTTTCAGTGTATATACAATAATAACTCAATTTTGCTAAAAATGACACATGCAATATGCACTCACCCGTCGAAATAGTGTTTTGCTTAGGCTAAAATGCTGTGTCTCAAAGCCATAAAAGCATAATATTCTGAGACATATTTTGAAGCAAATTTACATGATTTGATTTCGCATTGTTTAGGTATAAAACAATCAATTTTTGTACTTCAAATGTGTAAATCACAAATAATGGTGTGTACTTTTGAACACTTGAAAATGACATCTTAATTCCAACTTAATTAAAAAAAAATAATTAATTAATTGATTCTAAAACCCCATTCCGCATTCAATTTTGAAACTGCAATGGGCTTTGAGACATATCATTATTTTTTAGCCTTAATAAAACGACACAACCAGACAGTGATAATAGCCGACGTGCTTTTACCATATATGCAGTCATTCTCATCACTCTGATCTGCGCAATGTCGTATTCCATCGCAGACTAAATAACGCTTCACACATTCCGTTCCATCAACACACTTGAAATCCGCTGGTAAACATGGAACTAGAAGTCATGTTTGCATAGAGAAGAAGGGAGAAAATATACTTACTGTTACACGTATCGTTATAAGTTTGACAGACAGCCAAATGGGTATTCGTCTTTTCGTATATTTGAATTAGCGAACAAGGGATCAGCGCTTTTGCTCTAGAGCGCATCAATTCTTGAAGGTCACCAGCGTGATAAGTAATGTAAACGGTACATCGCAGTACGGTCAGAGGTCATCAGCGTTAAAAATGATATGCTGCCCTCTTGAGCTGAAGTGTTGATCCCTTGTTCGCTAATTCAAAGATGATCCATGTAATATTAATTTACCAAAAGATATATAAAGCATAAACTTGCTAAAGATTGTAACGGTGAATACAAAATGTTTAATGGGGGAGGGCGGGTTTAGTGTAATGCTTTTCTCATTCACGTCTCTCCACTGCGCCTGAAATCCAATTATCCACGTTGCCATACGATCTATGCTCGTTCTCGCAGGTTTTTCTCTCCGGTTTTACCCTTCTTCTAAAATCGGTACTCTTCCCATACCCCTGTCCCGTCATATGCGGTTGGCATCCGTTTAATTTAGTAGAATCTGAGCACTCTGCCTGATGACCTTTGACCTCGGATGACATTAATGAATTTATTAATTAAATTAATTCAATTATTATGTTTTATTTATTTAACTGACTATACTCTTTCTTCATTTAAAGGGTTAATATAGTGCATCCTCATTGCAATTCTTTTTTCAAAATCCTATAAGGGGCTACAGGACCTTTATTTCACCTATACTGATTTGACCATGGAGCTATTAAATGCTGGAGGAGCAATATATTATATATCGAATTGTTCCTTTGTGCCTATATTTGAGTTTCCGACAAGCTATTCATCGAAAGGTACCTTTTGTTTATGACAAAAGAGTTCCGCCATTAAATTGGTAACTGACCTTACAGCGTGTTCACGCTTTACAAGGCTGGGTACTGTCAATAAGTGATCAAACAAAATTCGCGTTAAAGCGCCTACTTGAACGAAAGGTACTTTTTGTTCTCACAAAGCCCAAGGGTGTGATTGAGTAGCCGAAAACACAAAAGGCACACTTAAGCCGTCGATGTACAGTTCGTTATCACCCATTGACTTTAGGTGCTTCATTTAATCAATTGAATGCGCTTGCTGATAGACTACACATCAGAATGTATTACGGCTGCCATGTCCGCATGTCTATAGTATTGTATAATGGTAACAGCTACGTATGTACATGTAACATATAATAAGTACTGGTATAGGCCTATATAAAAGTTATTTCACAAATTGACATTTTATTTTATTTTAGAAGAGTGAGGGAGTGATAAAGTGTAGGCCTAGGAAAGAATAAGGATATACAGAGAAAGGAAAAGAAACGAATGATAATAATAAAGATAATGATAATAATTATAAACATCATGTGTCAAATTTCTGAACATTGGTCAGTGATTTTCAATTTCTAAACATCTAAATATTCAAACATTTTCTAAATACATCATTTTCCTTTCTACATGTTTTTGCACGTTGTAGAATCACAATAAGCACTATCAATGTGTCAAATTTCTGAACATTTATACGGTCAGATGGTGTTCAATTTCACAAGTCACCCAATAAAACATTGAATGTACATCCATATTCTAAATTTCAATAACGTTTCGGACACAATAAATACATCATTGCTGGATTTGACTTGCCACATACGTGTCCAAACCTGTTGACCACACAGCTGCTAAACACTGTTTTTGCAGTGAGTGGCGAGTAGAATGACTAGAGTTTTTTATTGTATTTTTTAATTTGACACCACTAGGCAGCTTCGTGGCATTCAGATGCCCATGTATGACCAATGCCTTAGTAAGCTAGTAAGAGTTACGTAATTTATACACTAACACTACAATGCATGATTGTAGATAATGAAGCAAAATGAAAGAAAACCATTCAGCCGCTTAATTGTGGAGCTCTATAGGGCAATTGGTTAATAAAAGCGGGGATCCCAGGATTTATTATAAAAACTAAATTTTACTGTATAATATAGCACTTCAGGCTTAATCTTTCACATGATATTTTATGGTTTTCAGTCGCTGCATAAATATGCAGTGTCTTTGATTAATGTGACATGGGATTATTACCTCTGTAAGCATTAGGTGTGTTATCATCCACCGTTAAAACTTGTCTATGTTTAGACCTACTGATGGCAGATCGTCTGACTTTATTAGTGTTACAAACAGTCACGGCGGGGAAATCCAAGTATGTCTTCGAAACAACCTTCAACTGAAATGGAAATATAACTTAGAGATGTTTGACGCGATTGAGAGCCTCAACGCCCACCCCCACCACCACCACATCTCATAAAAATTGAGATATCAGTACCAGGTACCCGATGAAATCTCATATTTTTCATAATTCCAATGTAATTTTAGGCATCTTTCCCAAAGGTGTTTAGAACAAATATTTGCAGAATAGTGGTAGTGATCCTAGACGTATGCCCTACACAGTGCTCTATGTGCCACACTACACTAAACTCTAGACATAACGTAAACTTCAAAAAGAAATAGTTCAACAATTTTAGTTCATGATCATAAGCGTCGGTTTTAATTAAAAATAATGGATAAGACTATAGTCATCAATTTTACCTCAACAACGCTCAATATTTCACTTGACCGGGCATTGTTTTGTTTTCAGTTTGTGTTTATCAAGAGATTATTAGAGAATAAAAGATAGGATTTTGTCTTTTGCCTATCCAATATCGTGTCATAATGGATGGGCTGGCCAATATTTTGAGACTACGATAAAAATATTGGCCAGCCCATCCATTATGACACGATATTGGATACGCAAAAGACAAAATCCTATCGTTTATTCTCATTCTTATTCAGTTTTAATGTAATTTTTGCGAGAAAAACTGCCCTTTTTCAGAAAAAAATAAAGTTACTTTTGTGAGGACATCCCCGTTGTTTTAAATGAACGAAACCATCACGAACATCTAAGCCGCCGAATCGCGTTCTTAATTCTCGCACGTGTATTACGCGAACGCATTATCGCGCGATCATTGAGGAGCAACAAGCGTGCCGCCGTTGCGTGGCGGCGCGCGCCCTGACTAATATCACTATCAACTATTGTCAGATATTATACGCCAGAAAACCAATCAAATTACGTGAAATCTTTACAAGACGCACCCATTGAATGGCTAATAATGCTAGAAACCTAGCACCGAAGTCGAAAATTTTAATTTTTGATTGTAGCAGACGTGCTTTCAGTTAACAATGATGAAAGTCTTTTCACAGAGAATATTCCTTAGTATTATTTAGTCAAATATACTATACTTGTAATTTACGAACGAGGTCGTACCTGACCGTATTCTACTGGTGAATTGGGCCAAAAAAGTCTTTGTTTGCCTAGACACGACCGACCAAAACATTTAAAAATATCATCAAAAACCAATGATATAATAATAAAGAAAATGGTGTTTTTCCTATAAAATGCCAAATGACACTTGAAAGTTAATATTCCTGGCAATCACAGCTTTCCCATTTAGCACTCCTCAACAATATTTTACAATTATTCAACATTAATATACAGAACCATGCATGACAGGTATGGTCTGGGATTTGTACTACATGCTTCCAGTCCGTTACCCTTTGTTGCCAAAGAGAAAGAGATTAAACTTTATATGGTATGGTTGAAGTACAAAATGTAAGGCTGGATGTCGTATATTTTCGCTTACCTCACTTGCTACAACACGTCTACACATCTAAAAAAATTAATCGCCTTACCGAACCATTACTTTCTACCCCATGTCTGGGCAAACAAAGACTATTTTGGCCTAGCATACTTTTAAAGTTCAGCTCACCTCTAACAAGGTCAAAATGCGTACAGATGATTACGTAAGAAACTGAAAACTGAAAAAATTGAAAAGGCCCGGTGTTACTGTAATCATTTATATATATCAAGGTAATTTGTTGTTTTAAACTCACCTCAACAGCAACTGGAGCATCAATGTATCTCTCAACGAGCACAATGGCCTGACGTAGAAAGGCACAGAAAGCTAATACCAATACCAGAGTCCAAAACAACTTGCCATACCATCTTTTGGATTTGAATATTGTTGGATATCCATGAGCGGATGATATTTCTGTGGCCTGGTTCCCAATAATACTTAAGCACGTCTTCTCCTCATTTGTATTTGTTGAATCTCCGTATTGAGGCCCTTTTTGAGTGCTGCGTGTAAGGTACAGATAGAAAACATGTAATAGAGAGATTGCGTTATTTCATACGCGGTACGTGTTTTTTTATTTTCTTGGTTTTTTTGTTTTTTTTTTTTGGGTGGTTAGAGGCCACTATGGAACAGACTGAATATAGTTATAGAACTGGACTATCATTGCCAAAAAACCTGATATTTCGGTTAAAGACCCAGCAAATACAAAACGTTTTCGACATCAATCACAAAAGGTTATAAAAGGTTGTCAGAAAACATTTAGATGTCGGGTTATATAAAGGGTATATAAAGGGCATAAAGCGTTCATAACGTTAAAAACATTTTTTTTGATAACCTACTGCAAATATTTTAACATAATGTCATTTAGGTGTTGACAAAACATTTGGCAAAAAATGTTTGCAAAATATAGTTTACAATAACGTTTTGAATACATTTTAACCCGACATTAAATGTTATTGAAACGTTTTTATCTAAATCAAAACCCAAAATATAACTTTTTAAAACGTTTTAAAATGTTTTAGTGTTTTAGCGGGCAATATAAACAATTAACGTGATTAATAGATGACATCAGAGCAGAGGATATGGTAGCGTTAGGAAGCGTACAGCTCATGATAGAGTGAAATTGAAATTTGATAAAGAGGCCTTCTTCAGCAGTCGATTGAAAAAGGCTACATATTTTAATATGATAGCATAATTAGATTCTCTAAACATTTTTTAATAGGTTTTTACAACATACCTATCTGGTTCCGGATCTTCAAAAATCGGATTATGAACCTTTTTTCCTGATTTTTCTCCTCTGAGTTCCCTGGCAGAAAACATGTTGACCTTTCAAAATATAATCACGATTATGGTATTCCTCGACTGTTGAGATCATTCACGCCAATGCTATACTTTCTTTTTTTTCTTGCGCAATGTGACAATGCAATATCTGCATCATCTGCATTCACATTGACGGAGGACTGTATTCATTTAGAAATAAGTGGCAATAATGTATCAACTTACTATTTAATAGCATACGCGCGATAAGGCAAAAGTCATGTCGTGCGTGACAAAATTGTTAAACATTTAAGCAAGCATAATTAACCCGTTTATTTATGGCTTATTAATGTTCAAAACAGAAATAATGTACAAACAAGGAGAGTAGTTTTGCGTATACCCAGAATTGTTAATTGTTTCGATGTTTGTAATGACGGAGGGAATTATAAGTTTGAACTTCAAATAACATCAGTTCAACTAAATGGTTTCCTCTTTGAGATAAAAAGCTTTATAATTGAATTGGATTTAAAAGGCCGACATTAAAACTACTCACTTGATTTGTTTATGAGTTAAATGCCTCCTTTTTGATAATCGTCATATTCAAATCGGTTTCTCCAGCTCTTATTTCTGTAATCTGGTCTAAAGTTACAAAGTAAAAGTTCAAAACTTTATTTCACAACGAATTAAAGCTATTAAATAAAACATTACATTTCTCCTCAATACCTATTGTTTGACTATGCTAGAGTAAATTAGTAATTGTTTGTATTTCTTGTATTTTACAGTATTTCCTGGTCTTTCACTTTTGTCAAAATTTCACTTTTTGTCAAAAGTGGCGTATCGAGCACTTTTATTATATTTTATAGTAGTACACAAACTAAAAAATATCGGTAAAATTAATAATATTGTACGTCATACTGGCGTATTCACCTCACTGTTTTCCACAGAGGCGTAAGGTCACCTCACGCCACTATGGAATGAAGCCGACGAAAGTAACACCAGAGGGATTACACGGCGACCGAGGTAACGTAAGATTAGGGTATTGCGTTTTGCGTATTTCCATACTGACGTATCATTATAATACGTTTTTTTTTTTTTTTCAATTTCTATTCTATTTCTTTTACTGCAGAAATTTTACATATATTTATTACATAATAGAATGAATGTCTGATTTACATAACTTGATTTGTAATTGGCATCTGTTCCCGATTTTCTTGAAAAGTTGTTTATTCGCAGTGCCCCACAATACGCCATTATGGAATGAAGCCAACGATTTTTTTGAAGATGAGATAAGACTTAGAAGTATTTTATAAAACGTTTTATAGTGACTGGATAATTTATTATACTAGCGGTCACCCGTGCTTCGCGGTCACAATCTCTAGCGGTCACAGCCTTTTGGCGGTTGGTAAATTACTGATATGTTGGGTGTGTTCGTTGGTGAGATTATCATTTAGATATACAATAGCCAGGTGAATTGTTAAGTACACATCATGTAGCAAAAAGATGGAATCAAAGTCTTCATAGGTGTAGATGACACTCCGAAAAAGATGAAATTACTCATGAAAAGTTAAGAGGAAAGTCCTCAACAGCCCCTCAAGAATAATTCAGAAGTCAATATAATTATTGTCATCATGTAATTGATTGGCGTATAAACAATGTCCACTCACTCCAGTACCAACCAATATCATTATGTGAATGAGAGAATGGTTGGCACTATAATACTCATTGGCTCACATACATTGTACATGTTCAAGGTGTGTGGCTAGTCAATATTTTGTAGCCATTGGTTTAGTTGGTTATTAGGTATTAGGTAGGCCTATATGAGATGTTCAGTATTGACCGCCAAAAGACTTTTCACCCTTTTGACACTATGGACGACAATGGCCTCATCCCATTAGCATAGTTCAATAAACTCAATTTAACAATCATAACGCAAAATTTGACCTCGAGTTGCAGAGTATGAGTTTGTATACCCATATTTTCAAAGGTCATTTAATGAATGTACAAATGTATTGGGGTTACTGGACTGTGCCCCTGATAATGGACATAATGGATTTGGTAACTCTTCAAGATGTGCGACAATAGGTGTAAATGAGATGTTTGCTTATAGTCAGGGTTGCCAAAATAACAATTTGGTAGCCTGATTGGGTGATTTTGAAATGTTCCCCTGCAATTTGTACATTTCCTGTCCATATAAAGCAATGGTTAAGAAAACCAAACAGAAAACCAATGGTTTTATTTGGGCGATGTTCTGACGATTTGACCCGCGATTCTGACTGAAAATTTTTGGCAACACTGAGTCTGGGTCTGCAACAGGATATTGAATACCTAGGGTATCTATAATAGTAAATCAAGTGACCAGAGCACAGGACTACACACAGAAACTATGGGCTATTTTAGAGTTGAAAAGTCACTGCACGCCGCCAACGTGATAATCTCCGGATGAACATTGTAATAGCTTGTTAACGTTCTCGTTAGCAAAGCCTTTGGTGGTGGTGGTGGGGGGGGGGGGGGGGGGGAGGCGGCGGGGGGAGGGGTGGATCAAGAGCCAATGGTGGATCTAGAACAGTCAGGCGTTGGGGTGGGGGGCTACATAATGAAATTTCAATCACGCGATCAGTATTGATGCATTTTATGGTTAAAATTTCATAAAATACAGGGTGTCCCAGAATTACCTATACTGTGTTTGAAAAACAAATACAAATAATCAAAAATCAACTGTGCATCCAATTATTTGTATGTTACTTTCATTGACTGTTTAGTGCAAGTCAGAACAGGACACAGCAAAAATACCTGCATGACGGCCAAGTAAATGTGTGCTGTATGGTTAGTAATTTTTTGTCATAACTCCCAATTTTACGCAATATTCTGTTAATTCCATGCCCAATATTTAAAATATAAAATTCCTAAGAAAGCTATTAATAGGCATATCACCCAAAAATAAGCGCAGCAGAAACACGTTATTTAATGTTTCTACATGAATGAGCGTTATTAAAGTATCAAAAATCAAAAAAACGGAATTGAAATCGGTCAATGCATTGTAATGGTAGCCTCGGAAAGTCTTCACACAATTCATATATTAAAAAATTCAAACAATTTGGATAAAATGAAGCATATGAGGAAATTTAATTTTTGACATAGATGTTTTCTAAAATTGGTCAACTTTGAAGCGCGCGTTTTTCAATTCACTGTTATGCTTGCATGCACAGTGTGGCAGAATTATTGGGCAGCCACTGTGACATACCTATTACTAAATATAATAGAATTTAGAATGACATATGAAAAGGTTTGATTACAAAACGATTCCCTTTGTAAATGCATCTACGCTCAATTTCCACCTCAATACACCTGAGCACACAGATATTTCCCAAGCACAGCGAGTCTAGCCTCTACGCAGTCTGTTTTATACTACACGGTTGAGTGCATAGCATCATAAGAGCTGTGTGAGACATAGTGGAAAATAGGCATCTGTAATTGGCTTTTAATAAAATCTCAAGTGTTCCTTCTATCCAATTAGCAGTTTCTTATATCGGGCGAAAGCTAACACTTTCCCTTAAAAAACACGTTTTTTTTTTCATTAGGTCCACAGATAACGCGATTCAATGTTTATAGTGAGGCAAATGTGGTAAACTGTTGAAATGACCCATTCCTACACAAAATGTTTTTAAAGTCAAAATCTCAAGTATTTCCAAAATATTTTTCAAATTTTATGTCATTAAATGAAAGAGCACATTTATATTGTCCATGTGCTAGCTTCATTTTAATGAGCAATGGCCATTCTCTTTAAATTGCAAATCTTGTGCAAAAAGTTACTATTTTCGCCTGTTTTAATCACACGGTTGTAAATTCAATGAACTATGACTTTGCTAATAAGGAGCGCTTACAATTTGATATGAAACAATAATGAGCAATAGCAATGCCATTCACACCGAATAAAATTGAACTTTCCCAGTATAGATACTTCTGGGTTGTCCTGTATCTTGACGTATTGACAGATTTGAGGTCTTACTAGGCCAGTAGCCACTTTTTAATGTTGGAAAAAACTAAACATTTTTTTGCGCAATCGTATGTATATAAATTATATTATATTTTTACTTTAATAAAGGAATTGGAAAAATAATTATTATAGTTTGAAAAATAGGTCAACATAACCTCCAAGCATCCTCACATTTGAGTTATCAGATTTGTTATTATATTGCATATCTTTACCTTTAACCAAATCCATGCAGTAGGCTATGTAATATATTTTAAGCATCGAAGTATATAGATACAAGTTGTTTTGATACAGAGTTGCCATATAGTTACTAATTCACATTTATCATGCATTGTGACAGTTTCAGATGGAAACTTTATTCTTAGAATAAGAAGTTGTTTTGATCTTTATGCCAATATTTCGTTTCACTTTATTTCTTCGAGGTTTTGTGTGACATATCTCAGATATTGTCAAAAGGCAACATCAACTACCTATAAAAAGATTGTGATAACATAACACATCACAATAACGATTTATACGATGTAGGCACTTAGCAAGCAAAATACACAACAATCTTGCAGATACAACTAATACAAATATCAGAGTCGGAAAAATATGATGAGAACAAATAACAGATCTAGAATAAATTTCGTGAAATAACAGATCTATCGTGAAGATAAGTTTTAGTTATTGTACCAGCAAAGTATAAAAACAGATGAATCATGATGTTATGATATGAAATGAGAAACATTCATGCCTTATGTTAGCTTCTTTATTGGGTATGCAATTTGTATGCATATAAGGTTCTTCATTGAGCTCAGTCTTTTAAATGAATTCACATATACGTTATATAGATCATGTCTATTGTATAGGCTATATAGAATTTCTATTATGGACAATAGATAGATCCATTTTCTCTGTTGACATGGCATTTTCAAGATCATGATTGTGTTCACTTTCATTCATAATTCTAACAAAACTATTTAATCATTCAACATGTTCAATATACATGCATTGAGGAAAATAATTATCTTTATCATGATTATAGTCTATAAAATTAGGGTTATACTTTAGGGTTTGATCACTTTCATGATGTTCATTCAAAGTAATCTTTCAATAAAAGTATATATATATACAATTAATATTTCTTTCTCCCTTTTCTCTTATCTTTTCTCTCCTTTTCCAAATTTCTCCTTCGTTTATATGTTCCTTTCTTTTTCCCCTTTTTCTTTTATTGAGGAGTGGGAGGGTAACACCTCTTGTGTTTGTGCCATCTCTAAGGTATGATGCAGTTTGTCTACAGTAGATTTCACCCCGGGAATTCACCACGACCTTTGCAGGACTTAAAACCTCATTAAAAGCTATTAAACCAATATAACACTCATTGAAAAACAGCTCAACTATGTTAAATCAGATCTTCTCTGGTTAAATCCACACTACACTCGTTTCTGTTTTACCTGTGCGATGAGCAATGCGCTGTTATTATAGTTTCAGTTGGGTGAATCGATTATAAAGCAAACGCAAGGTAAAGATAATGCGTGGGCCTTTGTTTCCGAAATGAGACAATAGTCTGCATATTATTGTTAACCAGCATTCTTGGAAATGAGAAACATAATGGTTGTAGACTTAACACGGTTTGAAAATAATTTCTTATTTTTTTTTGGTGTTATCTGTCGTTTACATATCCTTCCTAAAACACCAAAGTGCGAATATTTCCAAACACCCAAATTAGCTAAAAATTTAGGACATGTTACAAAACTATATTTTCTATATAGAATTTGAGAGAGTACTTTAAATATTGGTCGGTTATTTTTCACACATTGACGTTAACTAGGCAATGCCCATATAATATAAACATGCACTGTTTGTAGATGTCACGCGTCAATGGTGAGAGTACAGTGTATGGGAAAATGAACAGTAACTGCAGTATGAGCGATTCATAAACTATATGCATCGGGCCTATAAAAATAAGGTTTTTTCAAAAAACAGGAAGCGGAAGTGGTGATGAAGTGTTGTTTTTATTGGGGCGTACCCCAATGTTCGTACCTGCTCTAAAGTAGCGGTTCCCAAACTATTTCTATTGGCATCGGGCCCTATGAAATGAGGTTTTCAAGAAAAATGCTGAAGTCAGGGGGCCGGCCAAGATTGACTGAATTTTGACGTCGGCATTGGTTTTACACGTAAACACGAAAATATCTCAATCTATATTCCAAAAGTGTATGCATGTTATCAAGCACTATTTTATCATCTTAAATCCCTTGCGGTTCGACAGTTAACCTCATTGTAAGTACTGTTTTTTGAATTTTTTGTATGAATAACGCAAAGGGTCCTGAGATCGATTCCCACTCCCGGCTATAATTTTTTTTTTTCTTCACATTCATTTTGAATCCAAAATTATTTATTTTCATGTTTTGCACTGGGAAATATATTTTGTGCATTTTTTTTTCTATAATGGGGGCAATTTTTTTTTCTTTTTTTTGCCAATAGAGCTAAAAACGCACCTCGGCACGGGGCGTCCAACGTCCAAGGCAGTGTTGCCGTCATATTGTTGTTTTGTTTACGCTATTGGCTGTTGCCGCATTAAATGACTGTCGGTTACCATCATCTGGCTGAAGTGTTGATTGGAAGGGTGCCCCCTGCGTCCCGCGTCCGTGTCTGCTCTAAGTCGGTGGTGTCAAATCGTAAAAATGGATAGGTAAGTTATCTTTTATCAAATGGTCCTCAGTGGAGGTAATTTTGATGATTTTGACACCCTATTCCAGTATTTGCAACCTTTTTTTGAATCCGAGAGATACTCCTTTGCACCCCAAGCAGAATGGTCGACAGAGTGGTATTTGTCGTAAAATTTGGTCATATGGTAAGCAAAGCCTGAATATGTTTCAAGAATGGCTCCCTTCAAAAACTTGGATCTGCCCCGGGGATCCGCCCTGGTTATAGGCATGGGTCTACTGAACGTAGACCTTCGTGAAATTTGTAATGTTTATCTTTTCCTTTGTCCCCTTTCTCTTCTCTTTTCTCTCCTTTCCCAATTTCCTCTTTGTTCTTCCCCCACTTTCTACTTTTTGGAGGAGGGACGCCCCTGATTCCGTGTCTGCTTTAACATGTTTAAGGTAGCGGTTCTCAAACTATTTCTATGTGCATCGGGCCCTATGAAATGAGGCTTTCGTGAAAAGGCATGCTGAAGTGTTGATTGTGGTCAAAAGTGCGAACATTTTGAAATTTTTCCTTGAAAGTGACTGCAAAGGGGAAAAGCTCTCCAGCAACTCTTTTGTCTACTTTACATTTTAAGCACGGATTTTTAATTGTCACTGCACGGATTTTTAATCTCACTGCATGAACGTGCCAGGAGGCACGTTAAAGTAGCCCCCGACTACACAGCTGAGACTACAGGCATATTATCTTCACACAGATGACAGGACAGAAGGCCTATTTTAGGCTATATGTCAACATTAGTGTATTGTGTTGGTGTGAAAAGTTTTAGCTCGCAGGAGCTGTCAGTGCTTTTTTAAACTAATTAACATTATTTGACACCTTTAACATAAACAAAACAAAATTTGAAGTTTTAATGGGGTGCGGACAACCTTACTCCACGCAACGCAAAAAATCCGTTTTCCGAAATAATGTAAAACGTAGAAGTTTTTAGCCTTACCAATTCGCCAAACTCAGTAATTTATTATAGATGTGAAATATTATTTATTTGGCATGCTCATTCCAAGTAACTGCTATTCTTAATTGCACTACTTTTAAGTAGATCAATCTTTACTATTCTGATGTACTGAAGATTTGAGCGCAAGAAGACTATGTAATCCATTTTGGCCCCTCAACATGTATACTCTAAAATTGCGTATAGTTTCGTATAGTTTGGTAATGTTTTATACATGTTAATGGCCAAAACAAATCTTTCACAACCTTTCATGATGTTTTCGCCCTGGTACATGTATTAAACATGATAAAACCCTAAGAAACTATACGTAACTTTAGTGTATACTTGTTGAGGGGCCAAGTGGACTTACGGTCTTCTTATGCGCTCAGGTCTTCACTTGCAACCCCTTTACTCTGTTCTGTCTGCAATGGATGATGAAACTTCATCTTTGATGTCAACAGCAAGTTTCTGTTCAGATTCATACTGATCTTATTACATAATTATGAATTCTCAATCCTAATTATGTAATTTTAGTTTCTACATTTTCAAGTTGGTTTTTAGTGTTCTTGCTTTGGGTCTTTATTTGTCGTTTCTTAAAAAAAAAGCTGTTTTCGAATTAGACTTATTTCAATTAATGTTCAACACAATACAAGACAAAGTCAATGAGGCAATACACATAAATAATTATAATTAATATAAACTATATTAAACATGAATGAAATTGTAAGTATTTCGTCAAGAGCCTGTTGATCACTGTGATCATCTCTTGTTCTAATAATTATGATGATCAATGAGATAGACAACAGGATTCTATCAAACATATAATACTTCAACAATTGGCCTTCAAGGGGGTACTACACCCCTCGATATAAAATTTGCGTCTATTTTTGCATTTTTTCTCAAAAACTAATAACACAGTGGTAACAAAAGTTATGTATATTATAGGGCAAGGAATCCAATTACTACACTGGAATTTCAGTGACCCAAGACAAGCGGTTAAATATATGAGGCACATCATGGCGGTACCTTATTTCTTATAATAAATAACGAACCGCTTGTCTTGGGTCACTGAAATGTCAGTGTAGTAATTGGATTCCTTGCCTCAATAACATACATAACTTTTTGTTACTAGTGTGTGTATTATTTTTAAATAAAATGCAAAATAGTCACAAATTTAGCACATAGGGTGTAGTACCCCCTTAGATTACTAAATATAATAAATTGTATACCTACTTTCTACTTATAATTTAAAATTGTAAACATGTTATCAATGTATTATATGCCTTACACAAGTATTAAAACACATTGATAATAATCATGAAGAAAAATACTTCAAGTGACTGGGTTTAAGTATACAAGATGCGATACATACACTTATAGTATCCATGATGCAGTCATGTCTACAGTAGAATTCACCTCGACCTTTGCAGGACTTAACCCCCATTAAAAGCTATTAAACCAAGATAACACTCATTGAAACAGCTCAACTGATTAAATCGGATCTTTTCTGGCTGTGCACATGTGTCTGTTTTATATGTAAGCGATATAGCAATGAGCTGCTATAATACAGCTTCAGTTGGGTAACCGATTATAAAGAAAACGCAAGGAAACAATGGTAGTGGACGGTTTGGAAATAATTTCTTCATATTTTTGGTGTTATCTGTCGTTTACATATCCTTCCTAAACCACAAAAAGTGCGACCCTTTGTCAATCACTTACAGTACCCAATTTCGGCATACTATATAAGAAACTCATCATAATGATTGCCAGAGAATAGTTTAAATGTAGCTTTGTACCGTTTTTTGTGGCATCCTCCAGAAGTGAGCGGTCCGATACCAATATTTTCGGTCAAATCTCCATTCAATTAACACGGGGAGTTGGCTAGCTATGCCTTGCCTCACGCATATTTTACAAAAAGTGCGACTATTTCTGAACATCTAACCTAGCTGTAATTTTAGGTCATGTTAGAGAAATATATTTGCTAGAAGTTTGAAGAATAAGTTAAATATTGGCTGGTTATTTTTCACACAGTGATGTTAACTCAGGCAAAGTGCCCATTCTTCCAACATACATCATTGTATGAGGTCACGCGTCAATGGTGAGAGCACTGTGTATTAGTGTATAGGAAAACGACAGTAACTGCAGTATGCTCCACTTGCTCCTTCCCTGATTGATAACAACAGTCATCGATTGTTAACCATGTTTCTGTAAGAAACTATATATCTAAATCGTGTTCCAAGGTGTAAACAGCATTTGTGATGGGTTCTGAGTGTTAGGCCAAACAAAATAAAAAATGTCTCAAAGCGACCGCGCGCGTTCGTTTTTTCTTATCTGAAACGGTAATTTTAGTTTTTATCTTTGCCGTAAAAATCGTGAAATTCTGAGGTACATTTTGAAAAGAATTACTTGATTCGATTATAGGTATAAAACAACTGATATTTGTAATTGTGTCAATGAACCACAATTTTATACCGTGAACTATTGAATTATCGCAAATGATAAACTGCCAAGGGCTTTGAGATATGTTATTTTGTTGTTTGGGCCTTAAATTGAGTCATGACAAGGGCAAGGGAGGATGTATGAAAGTATCTCATTACTTGGTTTGACATGTAAAAGGTTATGTTGTTGTTCTTCTGGAATCATTATGTGATGCATTTAGATTGCTTATCCGTCTGATGTGCGTACCTACATGTCTATCTAAGCAGCCACGGAATCATTATTGAGAAAATATTTACGAAAGCAAAATCGTACAAGTACAATGCCAACTGCAGTTAAATTCACAAACTGTTATCACAGAGAAGCCGATATAGAGACCA
Source organism: Amphiura filiformis (assembly GCF_039555335.1). Classification (NCBI taxonomy): domain Eukaryota; kingdom Metazoa; phylum Echinodermata; class Ophiuroidea; order Amphilepidida; family Amphiuridae; genus Amphiura; species Amphiura filiformis. Next base: position 24,651,389 of record NC_092642.1, on the reverse strand, counting down.
ACTGTCCCACCGAGGTCACTGAATAAACTTTCCACCTGTACATGGAGAAAAAAGAATGATTAAAGATACCGAATACATTATCAAGGGAATAAAGAAAAGATACCACCCAAAAACCCTGTGTTTTATCGCGTCAGAATTGCGTAGTTAAGGCGTGTGTGGATAGCAGCTGGAGCCATTTTTCCAATTTTAGCAATGTTATTAACAACAGGGGTCATTTCATTATATGTTTTGCAGGTAATCCGTTTTTTTTTAGCCGGACATCATTTATATATATCCATAATTTTTCAATTTTGCAAGTGTGTGCTAACATCATGACGTCATACGTTGTGTGAAATTACGTGGAAATGTTTGTATTTATTCCGGTATCACTGGATATATGAGATCCATAGCTATACATTCCTAAGAAACTTATGCTATGGAACATTGCAGTTTTCCAGATAATTAAAGAAAAAATATCTAAATAACCATTCACAAGCTTTCACAGTCAGCACAGAGGTGCTCGTTGTACCAGCCTTTCCCTAAAGGTCGGAATTACCAGAGCATGAGTTGCTTCATAGTAAAGAGAAGGTGGTCTGACACCAATCTTGCTTTATAGATGTAATGGACGTGGGTTGACATAAATCAGGCGAAAAGTTATCTTAGAAACACCAGAATAAAAAAAAAAAAAAAATACAAAGGGCCGGTTGGTAGTTATCTGTATTTCGTCTGTACGCGGTAATGATGACAATTACGTTTACCTCGTATGCGGAACGTCTCTAGTAATAGCGTAGTTCAAGCCTTCATAGAATATTTCCACTCGCCTATATTTTTCTTTAACTGATTCTGCGTCGTTGATGTCAATAGTCTTTTTTGATATTGATTGTATGTTGCGAAGCAGATGTTTCTAGAATTTGAAAGAAAAGAAAGAACTTATATGAGTGCGATGGCATAAGTTTCATATTTTTCCAGTTTAGGATTGGATTGTTTCATTTTAAAAGGACGCTACGCAAGGCACAAAGCCTAGACGTTGATCTAAATGTGCCTCAACACACTTTACAGGTCATGCCATAAACCATCAACTCCGGGATTTTGCAGCTTCAAGAGCGCACACATTAGACATTCTTCATTTGTCCATCGCAACCAGGATCAGCATCTCCACGGGTTACAACGAGGATTAATTAGCAGCAAGTTCCTTGTCCAGGGAATTTCAAGCGAACTCAATTTTTTACGAGATCGTACTAAAACACAACAAGAGTTCAAACCGTCAACATCTCGCACCATAGTCGAACGCCTTATTGATTACCTTCCACTAGTTATTTCTTTGAACATAATGCAGCAGAAATTTCATATTTGGTGGAGAATGTATGACATGGATATAATATTTATGAAAAAATCATCGCTTCCTTCCATGAATTAGATTTTTAAGAAATTTCATTTTAATGATTTCTGTTAAATTTCTGACTTCACTGGTTCATTGTCTTCACAATAGGCATGCTTAAAGCAATAATGTGTGATTTGCATAAAGAAATAGATTCCTATTTAAATGTTTGTTTTTCACTCGATCACATTATCCCCTTTTAATTTCGAGCTAAACAAAATGAGGTAAAAACGAAGAAAATTATGATTTCATTCCAGCGCCACTACAATGCGCGTACTACGCTCGCCGATCGGCTATATATGTATGTAATACTGCACAAAACGCATCGCGCGCTCGACGATATGTAGCCACATAAGCTGACATTCACAGGACATTTTAGCAAGCAAACGTTCGATCAGTGAACGTTGAGATAAAACCGAATTCCCCCTGTATTAATAATATAAAAAAAGTTAAATTTTACCGATATTAAACCGCATGAGGCTTAGTCTTTTACGTGTTTTTAGTACACCATGGCATTATAATTATGCAAAAAGTAGAGATCGGAGTAAGATTGAGGGCGTCGTTGTAAAGCAAATCACACATTATGGCTTTAAAACAGCATAATTTATATAACTTGTTTACATACATCTTAGGCCATATTAGCAAATATAATTAAACATGCATACTTACGAGATAGACGTTTGATGGCCAATACCCAGATTGCGAAACCGTTTTGACAAAATACCCGGCACTACTTGAAAAATCAGACGAAAATTAGAGCAACTAGTATTATTTAAACTACTTGAGGAAATAGTTTAAGCTAGTTTCAATTCAAATCTGATGCCACCCCCTTATGAAAGATATAACCTTAATATTCCACATAGGGTGTGTGAATTTCCAATGGGATTACTCTCAATTGATGACCGCATATGAAATCTACATCTGTTTAGCGAGTGATTGAGATCGTGTCTTTCATAAAGAAATTTACATAGATTTCATTACTGCATTTCATGAGTGCACAAATACAATGTGTTACTTCGCACTGTATATATCGTTTGGAAGATTCTTTTATTGTTCTATTCAACTGTATAGAAACGAGCTTGATGCACGTGGAAATGGAAAAAAACAAAAATATAGCTCAGAAATTTCTGTGTAGAAGC
>NC_092642.1:24312761-24337761 GCF_039555335.1 Amphiura filiformis | reverse complement strand
CACGTAACGAGACAGAAGTTACGCGTAGCAGTTCCACGCTTTTGGACCCATTGGCTTGCCATAGACGTGATATGCATTAACATGACTTGGATAATAAATGTAGCCTAGTGTACCAAGTGTGGGACTCGAATTAGGCTTGAAACCTTGATTAAGTGACAATGCATTAGTGTACTGTAGCATTGTATCGTACATGCGAGAGAGAAATGCTTAGATTGAACATTAACTAGATAGCGGGTTGAACTGATAGAATGAAAAGAAAAACAAAATAAAATAGTTCATGCTTGAAATTGTATTGTTGAATGAATCTAACAGTTGACCAAGATCTGATGACTTCAAATCTAACATGAATTATGTTTCAGCATAAAATAAAACAAAGAAAGAAAGAAAGCCCCAATCCTATTGACCTGTTTTTTTGCTTAACTGGTATGTATTTTTTACATAATTCAAGGTTGTGTGAAAAATACGTATTTGTTATAGGGTTCATATGCTACATAAATATAATGTATTTTTTACATAATTTGTGTAAAATATTACATAACAATTATGTAGTAAAATACCTAATAGCTGAGGTAAAAAATCTACATAAAAGTTATGTAAATATTTTACCTAATATGTAAGTATTTTTTGTACTTATCTGCTATGTTTTTTTACATAATTCATGGTTATGTAAAAAGACCTATTTGTTTTGGAGTTCTATACGTACATCGAAGTTGTGTAAAATGTTACACAATTTGTGTATTTTTTTCTGTGAGTGTAGCAAACTTTTTCGCGCTCATTTGTAGCATAAACTTATTCTGTCACCCCAAACCCAAAAGTGCTGGATTAACTATATTACAAGGAATGTTTTTGCAACCCCACCCCCGTCAATGTTAAAAAGAAAAATATGTCACTTTTCATCAAAAGGGCAGGGTGGCAAGTCAGTCCCCTTCCCTGAATCCCTGCTCAGTCGACAGATATGTTGTGACAAATTTTTCGATATGCCTCTTCTTTTTGGTTTACTTTATAGGCCCACAATTAACCCCATTTTGGCCACGGTATTATCGGTAATCCCATTCTGTGATCTGCGAGACGTCCCCTTACTTGGAAATTCCTTTTATTTTTATCTGGAATTTGAAAACGAATCTAAAAAAAATGAGAGTTATAATTCCATCCTTCCTAGCATAACATATTAGTGCTATAGGGCAGCTCCTGTGATGCCTGGAAAAACATAAAACATGTGTACTGGATCAAAATACCGGGACAAGATTAATCAAAAGTCGTAAAGGCCTATGACACGATTTTAGGGCCCATTATTGTCTTAAATTTTGTTCATTTTAGCATTGAAATTGTAATTTTTTTCGCGATAGTTTTTTTTAGTAGCAGCTGGGACGATTTGGAAATTTTGCCCCCTGGCTTGGTGACTCCGGTACATCCCCCTTTAATTTTAGCAATGAAATAGCAAATTTTCTCGCGCTACGTGCGCACTTTATCAAATTTTGAAAGGGATTCTGGAACAGCTTGGATTACAGTTGTTGGAGAGGGGTGTCTTCGGTGGCAATCATGTTGCCGTTAAAAGGTAAATCCGGCCATATACCAGTAAAATGTATTTCTCGACCCCCCCCCCCCCACCCCCGTTAGAAGATGGTCTAGCGACGGCCCTGAGTGCTCAAAGACGCTGAAGGATAAACACGTAGCCAAATATTGATCAAACTATGGAAGTATGGAGATGATCAAACTTAATCCCAATTTGTCATACAAAGCACAATTTATTGCTTCATTTTTTATAGGCTAGGCCCTATATATTCTGTTCTGATGTATTGTATAATGTGTTGAATTTGCCAAATAAAAATGTATTTATCTATCTATCTCAGGGATGCTTTTCTTTCAGAAACAAGACTTGGAGTCTCAGGGTTGTCTGGACTTAGTGTAAAAAAAAATGGGAACCAATCATAGTCATGATAATAGGTGTGCATAGTCCTTGAGGTTTCTTTTATGCTCAATAATCTTATATAAGAAAACAATCTTTATATCACCATTCTAGCTGCAAGCTAAAACATAAATACCAAGAAAGAAAAGCAGTGGACAGACTCACAAAGTTTATCAGAGATTAAAAGAATGAAGAGAAAAAAAAAGAGGAAAAAAGAAAGAAAACAATATTACTACGTTTGCAAATGGGGAAGGTGTTACACCGTATGCAAAACATAATAACAACAACCCCCTTCGTAACGAGGGTTGTTGTTGTTGAGACCCCCTCCTCTATCCAGTGATACCAAAATAAGTACAAACATTCCCCACATAATGTCGTTATAATGTGCTCACTTTTGTTGGGCCCAAAGGATGGATCTACGTTTGCTATAAGTCGTTTGTGCGTAAACGTAACACTCGTGTTTTTCATTACGGATAAAAAATCTCAGGGGATACAACCCCCTTCGTAGTTTTAGGGTTGAGTAAAATGGTCGTCCATTGCCAGCGTTTAGAAAAAGTTTACTTTTAAAAATTACGCAAAAAAGTCCAATTTTGACTTTCAAACTTTTGGCGCTTCAAGTTAGTATTATTTTGTTTCATGGTGTTGGCATTTTGGATATTAGACAACACACTCATAAGTGAACATCCTTTCAACGGTTTGCGACTAATTATTGTTAAATGTTCCAACATGAAGTGCATTATTATATTTCCACTCCAAATACTGGCTCATATATATAAGGCAAGTGCATAGCAATCCCGATCCATAAATGCGGACATCCTTTCAGCAAAACACGGCAACGGTTCGCCGTCCATTTTACTTGTTGGAAAAACCCGGGTAAATCACGACCAAAATCCCGGCTAAAATCCCCGCCTAGTGGATGGTACCACTTGGGAGGGGCAAAGCTGCTCAAGTTGTGTTATAACCATTCCAATGTATTCCTCTAGTCACAAGGATTAATAAAATGTATAGTTTGTATCTAGGGCGTAACGTTCTTGAGTTATAACCAAAAACGTCAAAGGTCATGGTTTTGGCTCTATGGGGTCAAAAATATCAAAGTGCTCCGATTTTGCCAAAAGAGGTGTCAAAATGTTCGTTTTGATAAATTAATTAAAATAAGGATAGGATTGCACCATCTTGGATGTTTCAATACACAATTTTCAATTGATCGTCGGCTTTTCGTCCCAGCTCCATACACTTTAAGTATGGCCTACGTATCATTAGTGGTTCATTATAATTATATGTCAGGCTGTTTATAGCTAAAAGACGTGTTTCTACATCACCGGGAAAATCTACCCTGAAATTACATCTTTCAGAGGGTAGTTGTTCCAGTTGTAGCTGAGTCATAGGTGAATAACTAGGTTTGGTAGTATACATTCAATACTCAACCAACATATTAGATGAAGCTAAAAAATGAGAACTTTCAACACAAGTTCCGAGGTGGTGTGATCAATCTTTGTATGTACTGTTAAGTACAAACCTATACCCCAAGGCCTATACCTATACAATAACGTACAACATTTTTATTCTACGTGTTCTATTTACGTTTTACATGATTTGATTAAAATAAATTATTTAAAAAGCACCTAATCAAAAGTTCAATGCATTTCTCCATCCAATTGAGGCACCGATTTCCGATGAAAGCATTTAAAGAAAGAATACACGTTATAACCAAAAATGTCATTTATTATTATTGGGGTTGGGGTATTCCATTTGAAATGCACACCCCTGTGGAAGATTTTGGAAATATCTTCCTTCAAATGTCATTGGTCAGGATTAATCATTTTGAAACCCATACTACCTCTGTATTATGGCTTTACTTATATTTTCCACAGCTGGAGTGAGTATTACAAATGGAAGTTACCTAATTGTCTATTCTATTCAAAACTCATACTCCCTCTGTGGAAGACTTTAGCTAAATCTTCCACATGGGTAGTGTGGATTTTAAATGGAATAGCTCATTGCAATTGCAATATCCAAATGCTATGAAAAGTGAAAATACAAATATTCTTACTTTCAATGAAATAAACAAGACTCAGATCATAGTTGACAGTTTTGATCCACTTTAACCAAGGATAATTACTCTTTTGCTTTATTACAAAATGCCATTTAATATTATCCGATTTATCATTAACTTGCCAGACAACAAGGATAGATCGTTTCAGTAAGTGTTTTCACCTTCTTCTCTTTTTTCAATTTTAAACATCAATGATCCAAAGGACCCACTCCCGGGACCCACTAGAACCAATGACTACATTGCGATTTGAAATATTAAGCCGAGTCGGAGACCAAGTCATATTGGTCTAGTTTTGGTTTATGCTTCAATAAAACTAATGCAGTATATTATAGCGTCAATGAGGCCACTGGTCACATACCCGTTACGGCTAGTGTTTAGTGAGCAAGTTTCCGGACAATTTCTGACCGGATAGAATTTATCCGCCAATATACCGTACATCTGTATACAGTTCCCACTATAAACACGCTGAACAAGCCTTGAGATCTCACTTATTAGGGACGAACCATTAGATTCTCAGGGTGGGGGTAGGAACTTTTTGGAAAAAAAACTTCACCCACTACATCAGCAAAAATAAAAACACCTTCCCCACCAACACTATAAAAAACCTTTCTCCACCTAACTTTGTATAAATGCATGAAATTAAAAATTAAAAAAAACTTGCCGCCTTTGGCCGCGAAAAAAAACCAAATCGCCGCCTTCGGCGAAAAAAAATTCTTTCCTCGACCCCAATTTCCTACCCCCCCCCCCAGTATCAAATGGTGCATCCCTTACGTATTGAACCCATTAGTGTGAGCGTTATTTTTCTCAAGCACTGCTAGCTCCGATTCCAATTTAATCTTGGTAATATATAAAATGTTATCTCCAAAATTAGTTGCGGTAGTGATTTGATATGATTTCTTTTCTAGAACGACGGTAACAAGGCCAAACAAATTGGACTGTTTGCCTTTTCAGCTCAAAATTGATTTGGGTCGGTACTCGGTAGGTCGATTTTTGTTGTTGTTGTTGTTTTAACCCCCCCTTCGTAGTCCGTGTTACAAAATATGGCTCATTAATTGCAGGGTTAAAGTTCCCTAATCCCCGTTTTGACCTCATGTGTTCATTTCCAATCTGTATAATTTGCATTCACAATGTAGTAACACCAGTGGCGGCATTAGGATTTTTTTCGGGGGCATGGTGGGGGGTGGGGGCAAAGTGAATTACAGTGGGGGGAAAATCGACAAATTTTGCGCAAAATTCAAAGTGGAAATTTACAAAGTGTGGGGGGGGGGGCAAACTGGATGGAAAAATATTTCGTGGAAAATGCCCCCCCCCTCCCCGTAGCGCCGCCACTGAGTAGAACAAAGTTGGCTCTTCAGCCATAGGCCCCCTAGGAAACCACACCGAATTTCACATTTTTTCCCATTGATACGAGCATAAGCATGTAAATTTATATGGGCCCTACTTGTTATAAAAAAAACCAGGCATGTTAATATGTGGTCATTTTCAGGGTCATCGTTTTTAAAGTGAAATAAGTTAGTTGCTAGCTTTTACGGAAACTTGCCGAATGCAGAGTACATTGTCCGGGGGTCACTCAACTTTGGAAGTGACGGTATGTGCCTGTCAATAGGCCCCCTCTTTTGGAGTCGACAATACCCGATGACCCCCTTTTTAAAAAGTCATACCCAATGACCCCTTTTTTGCAGCTACCCACTGACCCCTTTTTTTGGTTGCGGCTACCCAATGACCTTTTTTTGGATTCATCAAAATGTCACAAAATAATGCCGAAACTTTCAAATTCTCATATTTCAACAAACTTGTATTGGTAATTTGTAAAATTTGGAACAAGAACAAGAATTTTGCTCCATTTTTTCCAAATGTTCCACCCGATCACCCCTTTTTTAAATCTTATACCCAATGACCCCCTTTTTTCAAAATCTTATACCCAATGACCCCCTTTTTCATTTTGCTTGTACCCAATGACCCCAATTTTTTTAAATAACGTTTTGTGCCCTTGTGCCCCCCTACTTCGCGACGCTGGTAGGCACATCCCCCCCGGTTACATTGAAGCATATTATTTCCAAAATGGGTAATATGTTGATTGATTGTTGATAACTATTTTCATATTTCAATAAAAATGTTTAGGAACGACCTTAAAAGTAATTTCTTTCGAGGTTGTCGCTAATTCCTAACCTAGTCCTTCCAGAAGGACTCAACAGGTAGCACCACATATCACGTGGTCTGACGGCGTGGATAGTAGGTCAGCCGGCTTAGATAGTTCGTCAGCCGGTGTGGATATTGTCCTTTCTAGAAGGACTATCCTCTCCTTGACATATTTTACTGAAAGATAAAAAAAAAGAGATTCAAGAAGACTACCCTTCATGTGTTCTTTATCACCAAAATATTATTATTTATTACGTTTAAATGCTGAGCATTTATAAAGCTTTTAAAGAGATTATGATGAGATAATTAATTGTATTTAAGAGTACTTACCTTCAAAATTGCAAATGAAACGAACATTAAAAGATTTTATTGAAAAATTTATGAAAGAAATTTGGCTTATTGCTTGTGATAAATGAGTTTCAAATTGTCATCAAAATACTTTTTGAATTTTTGAATGTCCAAAGAAATATGCAAGAGGTGTCAGGCTAATATAAATTACTTTTTTTATAGTAGTGTTTCTTTTATTCTTGTACTATCAAGGACCACAGTGGAAAAATGCTTTTATGTATTCTTTTCTATGTTTTGAATCCTAAATAAAATGATATGAAATGAAAGTTTTTGTGCCTGTTTATAAAGACCTATTATATTCTGACCGTCTCACTGTTGCCGAAGACCAGTCACGTTGCAAGCACTATTGAACCAGTTACCAGAACCAGCATCGGCAGTTGAACCTTGCAACACCTTTCAGGTTTTCTGGCAATCATTTGTCCTGATCTGAGTTTTGCCTTGCTGCTAAACAAGTAAGTACCCTAAAAATGTTATGTTTTTCTTTTTAGTATTGTAATGTTAAAAACAAAATTCACTTCAGTTCAGCGTAGTGAAATCTGCCCCTGAGCACTACCTGCCGATCTAACATTACATCTGATTGGTAAATTACGTGATATCTTCACTTTAATCACCAATAAGAATTGAGCTTTGCAAATAATTCACCCCAATTTTTTTTGCGTGGTGAAATTATTCTAACAATGTTGCTGATTTTTGGTCAATCGACAGGTAGTTCTCATGAGGTTAATGGACCTGGAATATCCCATGAGCGTTTTGAGCGTTTCGACAGTATTTTTTGTGGGACATGAGAGCACATCAGACATATCGAATTGCATTCTGAATACGAAGAATGTCTTTCTGATATCAAATATTTTTCATTTTTTGAAATTCACGATATAATACAAATTTTAAGATAAATTATTAAAATTTGATATTTTTCACATTTTTGATATATATCAGTCTCCGAAGTAAATTTTATAAATCTAATGACATATTCTTAAAGTGTATGTAGTTGGGAGGAAAAGCCGACGATCAATTGAACATTTTGACCTTTCATATTGAAGATATGGATTTTTTCCCCAAAAGACCTATTTTTTTCTGGTGTTTTGGGAAAAAATCCATATCTACAATACGAAAGGTCAAAATTTCCAATTGATCGTCGGTCTTGTCATCCCACCTACATACACTTTAAGTATAAATCATCAGATTTATAAAGTTTACTTCGAGTACTGTTAAATATCAAACTCAATTTTTAATCATTTGCCATAAAATGTGTATTACATTGCGAATTTCAAAGAATCAAAATTATTTGATATCAGAAGGACATTCAGAATGCAATTCGATATGTCTGTGATGTGCTCCAATGTCCCACAATAAATACTGTCCAAACGTTCATACCCCCTCCCTTAAAGGCCCTGTTAATTTGAAAGTTTGTCTCAAAGCTCCTCTGGGTTCAACATCTAATGCGGAATGCATTTTTATTTTAATATTTAATTTTTTAAATTTCAATTATAATAAACGTAACAAGACTCTTAATTATTTTTGTTTCTTTCCTATTTACAGATACAATTTGTTGCCAAAGTCAAAACACACAAGATGAGTAGGTTGGTCATTGCGTACGTGGTCCTTTTTTCTGCCGCTATTGTAAATTCAGTGTGGGGTGCAGGTGAAGGTACGTAAAACAATGTCTCCAAAGAGACCTGGCCGACTGGCACATATGAGATGCAGTTGTTTTAGGGAACACTCTATGAACTATGAAATGCATTGTGAAGATGCATATTATCACCTATTAATACACACCTATGACGTCGCGCTATTGTTTTACCGCTCCATTATTTTCCACGAATGGAGCGATGATCCTAATAACACGCCATTCGTAAATGCCTTTCTCTTTTCTCTGAAAAGCAAATACTTTTCAGGAAAAAGTATTGGCATTTACGAATGTAGTGTTAATATCAATTGCACTTTTGAAAAGCAAGTATTTGCGAAAAGTGCGGTATTGTTATCATCACTTCATTCATGCAAAACAATGATACGAAAAAACAAGAAGAAAATGATTTTCATTAATACAATAAATTGAGGAAGCGGATAGCAACATTTGCACAGTATTGTTATGGGACCTGAGAGCACATCAGACATATCGAATTGCATGCTGAATACGAGGATTGTCCCTATATCTAACAATAATAATAATTTTGATTTTGTGAAATTCGCGATATAATACAAATTATTAAAATTTCATATTTTTTATATTTTTCCAAATTTAACAGTCCTCGAAGTAAACTTTATAAATCTAATGATATGTAATTAAACTATAGGCCTATGTAGCTGGGATGAAAAGCCGACTCAATTGAAAATTTGACCTTTCATATTGAACTTAAACATTTTTTTCCAAAAAGACCTACATTTTTTAGTGTTTTGAGGAAAAAATCTATATCTTTAATAATGAAGGTCACAATTTTCATATGATTGACGGCTGTTCAACCCAACTTCCTACTATTTACTGCATATCGTTAGATTTATACAATTTACTTTGAGGACTGTTAAATTTCAAAAATATCAATTTTTAATAATTTGCCATAAAATGTGTATAGTATCGCGAATTTAATAAAAATCTAAATTATTTGATATCAGAAGGATGTGTCTGATTTGCTCTCAGTTGCCACACAAAAAATACGTAAAAACGTCGCTATCCGAGCCCTTACAATGCAATCTGTGAAAAGCAAGTCAAGATCAAAACGGGCAGGTTAAATTGTTGGCTAAGTTGTACTTATTATGCAAGATGTATTTTTACCCTCACTCTGAAAATGCTTATTTAGGCTTTACTTTGTAGGCCCTTTATTTATTTATTTGGAACTTTCTTTCTACGCTTACTGTTTTTTATAACATTTTTTTTTTTTCTTTATATTTTTATACGTTTTCAGTGGCTTAGGCCCTACATATAATTTGTCATATTTTGGGCAACATTGCTACATATACATAATACACATTCTGTATCAATGTATTTAGGCCTATGAATCTGTTTATTTTTAAATCGTTCTCTTCGGGCATGTTTAATAATGATAAAAGCCACAGTAGGTCCTGTATAATTTTTATTTGTCATTAGTATATCTGATGTTTCATCTGATGGTATTTTGGCATGCTTGAATATTTACATACATCGATCAGTAGGCCTATCCGATACCGTAAAATGGGGTAACTTTGGGCACTTTTCAGAGTTTTTAAACCACTGCTTCCAAACAAAACCAAATATATTACTAATTATCTCTTTTTTTTATGACATTAGGGTTCCTTCTACACCTTGAAGTTGAAAAAGATTTTTGAATAATTTTGAAAGGGTGCCCTAGGGGTTGAAAATAGCCTGACCAAAGTTACCCCGCATTTGGGGCAACTTTGGTCAGAGTATTACATTCCATGAAGAAAAAAAAATGAAAAAATTGATCTTCGCTGTATATGGGCAAGGTTTTGTTTTTTTGTGACATTTGACCCCTTGCAAAATTAAGCAAGCACGCATCCTTGCTCACAAATATCGATTTTTATTTTGTCTGAAAAAAATGTAAAAAAATGCTAATTTTTGGTCAAAAATGCCAATATTTTCGTAACTTTCAACGAAATTGGACATGAGCGACTTTTATTTCTTCCAAATATATTTCTTAACAAATTGAGACCAAATATGACTAAAAACAATATTGCTGTACGGAAATATGACCATTTAAAAAATATATTTGAACGACCAAAGTTACCCCGCTTACCGAAGTTACCCCTATTTAACGGTAATTAAATATTACAATGTTAGGGACGATCCATTTGATTTCGGAAGGGGGACTGGAAGTTGAGGTGGCTTTTATTTCGCGTCGAAGGCGGCGAAGTTTGTTTTGTTTTTTGCCGACAAAGTTCAGGGACATAATAGGCCTAGGTAAAATGTGTTGTAGTACATTTAAAATTTTCGTACCTTTTCGTACCTGATTTTGGTCCTTCTGCTGCGAATCAACGATATATATCCTCGGAATGATTCCATCACAAAATTATCCAAGATAAACAATAGTGTCCATAATTGCATGGTTGTTCCAAAATCGAACACTCGATTCACAGAGAAGAGTATCATTGCTCAGGTATAGCGATAGGTGTAGCTTTCTTGAGATACACAACTGTAATGACCATTTCATATGAACCTATATGACCTTTTTGCCCATTTTCCTTATTATGCAAAATAGACACCTAAACGCAACTACTTCAATGCATTAGAAGTGGGCATAAAGAACTATTGATTGTCTAATCACTTGGATAATTTTACGAATCTACGTTTATTCAATTTGTGTAACAAACATTTTAAATCTTTATAATTCAAGAAGGTGGTTACGGATGATTTGAACTAAACACCTAGATCGTGATATGATGGGTATTTCTATAGAAATTTTACATAAAGCTGAGTTGGACTATTTTTGCACTCGCACCTAAAATTTAGTACGATCATTATATTAGTGTATTGTCCGGCATCAATGAGTAATTGATCAATTGGTAAAGAGCAGTCTATTTCAATAACACTCCATTCGTGAAAAATAATGGAGCGGTAAAACAATAGCGCGACGTCATAGGTGTGTATTAAGTCGGTTAATGGCCGCGGATTAGAACGTGAGTGGGTAAGAATGGCTTCGCCGCTCCGCGGCTCAGCCATTCTTACCCACTCACGTTCTAATCCTTGGCCATTATCCTATACTTCACTGCCCGTACGTTGAACAAAATATTGTTTTCACGAGTTGCGTTTTGGGCTCTTATGCGAGGGTCATTCAAAAAGTTCTACCTCTATCGTCACATCTCTGTTATCTTACATGCCAGGAAGTTGGAATTACCCATGAATTTCTCAAAAATTTCTCAAAAACTCTTTCTAGATTTGTGTATTTAGTACACAAATATGCAATTTCAATCCATTTTGATATTTTGGGTCAGTTGTTATGGCGGACCGAAAAAAATTGGCATGGAAAATCAATTTTGGCGCTCTTCTCAAAAAAAGTGCTAGTTGGATTCCTTGTCTCATTTCCTTTCTGAAAATGTATACTTTTATGTACTTATCATCATTACTTTTAAAGATACAATACAAAATAAAGTTTAAAATTTCCGAATTTTAGTGATCCTACGTGCCCCTTAAGATGTGTTGGTTAAAGTGATTGGTATGTCGGAACCGGCTTTAAAAGAAGGCAAATTTTAATTATAAAATGGTTGCCCACATCTATGTGGAAATCATTGCAGATTTATTTCTGAAAATGATTAAATTGCTTTCTTTTTGTTCAAATAATTTAATCAATATCTAATGCTTGCAGATATTTCAGTTTTACTGGGTATCGAGTCTTTCGCAATAGATGTTCAGAATATCCTACATATTGACCCTTTTCCATAGGTTGTTGACTTCAATCGGGTGACCACTTGTTGGTTCAAGTCGTATATTAATTGGGTCATAAATTAAAATCAAAATAAAGCCGAATACGTGTACATATATTTTGTATATAAAATGTTGTTAACAAATATTTCATTTTATTTCCACGTCAAGAAACCTCCATTGCTTAAAAGAAAAATGTAATTACGAATTACAAACATGTCTGTTCAAACGCCAAAATGTTTATTTCATCAATTCCCAACAAATAAGAATCAATTTAAAAGTACTTCAATTTTTAGTGGACATGCCTACTATAAAATCATAGGCGTCGATCCCGGGGGATGTGGGGATAAATCAACCCCCCCCCCCCCAATGTATGTCCGTTTCTGACCAAATTAACCTCATATTTGGCCATTTTAGCCCCAAAAGTGCGAATTTTTCCATTATGCACCATATTTCAACAATTTCGCTTCAAAATAGAAAAATTTTCAGCGCGCTTCGCGCGCCTTTGTACAATAAACTTATTATGTCGCCAAAAGGTGCTGAATTCATTTTACTTCAAGAATTTTTTTCCAAGCCCATCCCCCAATGTCAAAAAGAAATCTACGTCACTGTATAATATTATAGACCCACACGATGTGCCTTACTGAGGTTGGAAATCTTTCTTGAGCGAACTATGTTAGTTTGAAACGCTAAAAATTCAACACCAAAAAAAGCTCACGAGTGAAGTTAATAGATGTAAAAAAAATCTTACACTAACAGCTGATAGGCACAATTTCATCCCTAATTTTAACACCAGGATTTTTTGCAAGGCACTATTATAGTTTTATCTGACATAACTGAAACAAATACAATTATTGTATTTTATTTGACCGAGAAAATTCATTTCAAAGTAGAAAAGTGTATCTCAGAAAAGTGTTGATTTCAACATGTATCGATCGACTTCCAGCACGACTATGCATAACAATAGAGGGTGGTCAGTAGCGTTCTGAGTGATAACGTCATGATGTAATACACGGATTCATTCGTTGCTAGTGTCTGAATACTTCATTTGCATCCAATCACTTACCGTTTTAAGAAACATCACATCACTAACTCCATATAATTACGGGATCCACAATCTAATCATTTTGATAACGCTGATTAATTAACGATATAGACTCTAAGTCTAACACACTGTTTCAAATGAATTTTTTTGAGATATACATTTTAAAGTGAAAAAATTAAATATCGCAGCTTGAAAAAACAATAGAATACATAAGAAATATCACAGGTTGAAAAACAATAAAATACATAAGAGATTCTAATTCACGAAGTTACATTTTTGACCATAACTTTTGAACGGAAGCTCCGATTGAGGTCAAACAAAAAGGGAAAGATAGGTAATTTTCCCCTTTCTTTAAATATATCATTTCTAATTTAAGCCCTTGCAAAGGCATATTCCCCTTAATCGTACCCCGGACGCGAACTAGTCTTATATTTCTGTCTTTCGTTATAGTGCGGGTGTATACGGTGCCAACAGAGTGCGGGAGCACCCACTATAAATATGTATATATTTTAAAAAGAAATTTGATGTTACTCATTGTAATTCATCCTTTTGCCGGTACATCCCTTTTAAAGGGACTTTTATTACAGAAAATTACCGACTATCCAGATCACCCTGTAGCCCACACCGCTTACGCCAGCTCACAAAGAGCTTTATGTTTCTGAAAATAATGCAACACATTTTGAGAGTTTAGCCAAATCTTCATAAACATGATAAAATGTCTGATCCTGCTCATTCTTCATGTACAATCTATTTCCCAGGCCTAAATGAGGATGAATCGGGGCCTAATAGTTGGGTTTTAAGCCTTTTCTAATGTATTACATTAAGTCACATGGCACTTTTTCACTTTTTGAAACACTGATTGTTTTCCAGCGGATAAGAGATTTCACTTCAGCAATATTGCTGCTAACCTTGGTACTCCTAGTGAAATTTCCCTGATAGGTAAACCTACCAGCCAAAGTTCTACAATGGATACTCACCGGAGCACCTCTGACCACGCAGTGGACGGCAACACCAACGGAAATTTTTTCTCTCTCTCTTGCACACATACAGGTGAGAAAGTTGAATTGTAAATAACTTTGTGAAAGAGATGTAAATAACTTTGTGAAAGGGATGTAAATAACTTTGTGAAAGGGATGTAAATAACTTTGTGAAAGGGATGTAAATAACTTTGTGGAAGGGATATAACTTTGTGAAAGGGATGTAAATAACTTTGTGAGTGCCCCCCGACAAAAAAAAAAAAATGAAAGAGAAAATCAGGAGGGCAAAGGAAAAGAAAAAGGGCAAGGAGCCCCTTTTCTAGCAAAATTCAGGGCCAAAATAGTGTAAAATACAGAATTTGTCCGCGCTAGGCGCCCACATTGTAACAATAAATCCCTTTTTAGCCGGATAATGGGCGAAAATAGTGTAAAATACCATTTTTTTTTTCGCGCTACGCGCGCACATCATAAAGCCCTTTTCGGGAAGCTTGAAGACATACAGTCTCTATGTATTGTATGATGCAACTGCAATTTTTTTCGTCTGTGCCCCAAAATTTTACCCCCCCCCCTGACCAACAAAGCTGGCTACGCCCCTGCCCCGGATGATACGACACGTCCGCTTATGCCAGTAACTGATAAAAAAAATGTAACATTTGAACTGTTTTCTTGCTTTTTCTGTACAGCCATATTATATAAATACGAGTATGAAATGATTCCAAATGACTTGATGCAACAAGACTAATAGACCTAAAATGTCTTATTTATTTCTTTTCTGTGTTTAGCACCTGATAACGTAGGAAACCCTTGGTGGGCCGTTGACATGCAGCAAGAGGAATGTGTTGGTCTAGTTGTCCTCTACAACAGAGCCGATTGCTGTCGTAGGTATTAATAATAGACTTACAGCCAGGTGGCCCATGGTCACAGGTATTTACTTGCTTACAATCATGGCGTAGCGTCATAGCCCCCCCCCCCAACGATTTGAAAAATTAGACAATCCCATGGGAAAATTGCCGAAAAATAGCTTGTGCCCCCATAATCAGACCGGTCCTCCCCCTCTCCTATCGCGGCATTGCTATTTTGGGTACGCCTGGAGTGAATTCAAGTTTTTCTCACCCTGCTGACGCCGTCGGAGCCTACTCACCCTGGCTTTACTTGTTGTCGGTCAATTTCCCGGTATAAAAGTCATATAGTCCCCCCCCCTAATACTTTTTAAAATAAGTCAAAAAATATTTTACGAATATATTTTGAGCAGGTCATCAGGATTTTACAGCTCATATATTGCCTAGTCTTCTGGCCATCTTGAGGGGGGAGGTGAGTATATGGCCAGAACCGGGTAAAGATGTGCCACTGCAGTGGATAAAAATCAATAATAGCCCATGAAAAAAAACCAAATTGTATATTCAACTTTCATGAAGTGACATCCCTCATTTCAATATATAGTTTTGGTTTCTCTATTGTTCAGAAACCAAAAATCAAGGGATTAAAATGTGGAGATGAACTGGTATGCAATCATAACACTATTGTGCTGGGAGGACACAAGAGGGTATATATAATCAAAAGTATAATGGCCTATAACCATACGTATAATAGCCTATTGTGTTAACATTTTCATTATCGATATCTATCAACGCGGGCGACTTTTTCCGTAGGTGGCTCACTTACATGACACCATAAAATTACACCCGAGTTGAGACATAAATGATGGATATATACGAGACCTAGGCCTACATGTAGAAATCATGTGCATATATTGAGGGGTGGGGGGGTGTTTTGTTTATTTGTCTGAAATATAAACGATGCATGATGATGTAGATGATTTGATTATGAATTAGATTGTTCCCCGGAAAGCACAACCCATACCTCTTACCTATGTTCCCTCCGCCACCTATAAATAACCTCCTCCCCCCCCCCTCCCCACACTCGATATCGACTCTTCCCTATTATTCCACTCCACTCTTGAGCCCCCCTCTCCCCCTCCTTCCCTTCCCACTTCCAATGCTCTCTCCCCTCTGTTTCTCTTTCTCCCTTACCCTTACCCCCTCCCCCTCACACACACACACACACACACCCACTCTCTTTCCCTGGCGATCTCTTCTATCTCTCTATCTCTATTCTCCAATAAATAAATTGAATAAAAGTTAGTTTAAACCAGCTTTCTATGATATTGATCTTCCGTCATGCGACATGCACATAAATAGAGTTGTGCATAATAGTGTTTATATCTATGAAGTCATAATCTGTCAAGTGGCTATTGTAATGTCTGTGGAAATATTTCGATGGTCTATATATTTTCACAGTGAAATCAGCTTAGGCTAATTCGTAGTCTCAAGTCAATGCTTTCAAACTAAATCAATGCTTTCAAATGTAGACTGCTTTGTTCGACTTCTCTGCTCGTGAATATTGCACTGCGAAATTTAAACATTTCTTTTGTATACTTAGAGTAGGTAACTTCAAATCAAATAATTTTACGATCCACACCACTTATAAGAAACTGAAACCAAAACCGAAACTGACTGACACAAATGTTCGGTTTTAAACAAAAGGTAGAAACAATGAGTTCGATATCTTATGATTCAAGTGGTTAGGCAGGACAATAGGAAACCACGTGACCAAAACCAAAACCAAAACTAAAACTATATATTTAATAATAATAATAATAATGGAGGGTTCTTAGTAGGCGCACAATCTTCAAAAGAACTCAAGGCGCACAAACAATAAAGACAAACAAGTTACATATGTGAATCCGGAAAAGCACGAAGAAAAAGATGAGTTTTAAGTTGCTTTTTGAACTGCGTAAGCGAATGTGAATATGGAGGCTGTTTGGAAGCGAGTTCCAAACAGCCGGGGCAGCGAAATGAAAGGAGCGTTCACCAGCCGATTTTAGATTTACACGGGGAGATTTCAATAATCTTTCAGTAGAAGATCGAAGTGATCGAGCTGGTTTGTACGTGCAGACAGGAATAATAGACAAAGGGATAGGCATCCTAGTCTGCTGCCCTCTTTCGAAATATGTATCCTAGGTCTCACAATAGGCGGATTAGCGGCCATTTTGTCTTCGACATCACGTGTCCTTATATTTTAGTACACAAATATATAAGTTAACAGGTTTACTATTTTAAAATTATATTTTGAGTATACAATATATTCTGTGAGTAAATAGATCAAATGACGATGATTGTTTAGGTATTATATGCTTGATAGAATTAAACTGTTTGACCAGCTAGTATTCTCCTCCGCCGTCAGTGTGATTCCAATCACTCCACGTACCGTGTTGCGAAGGTGGAGGAGTCTAAAGCTGTATTGACGAACACGCATGCGTTAAAAATATGTAGCCTAGGTCGAACAATAGCGTGACGTAGTTTCCGGCATTGTTCCTATGCACTTTCACCCTCCTGGTGCAGAGCGTAGCAGACAGATAAGTTGGTAAAGTATCTTCAAAGTGCCGAAAAGCAAAAACAGCTAACTTATACTGAATCCGAAATTCTAATGGCAGCCAGTGAAGCTCATATATGACGGGGGTGATATGCTCATACTTCCTTTTCTTCATGATTAAACGGGCCGCGCAATTTTGTATTCTTTGAAGTCTGTTAAGTTGGTCAGTGGTGGAACCAGTCAAGGACGAGTTACAGAAGTCAAGACGTGATGTAATAATTGAATTGACAAGACATGATGTAGCTTTATCAGACAGATAAGGCCGAATACACCCAATACGTCTTAAAGACAAAAATGATGAACGGCAAACTTCACTGATGTGACTGGACATGGATAACGTTTGATCTAATCTCACCCCAAGGTACTTAACAGACTCCTGTATTTTGATATCAGAATTCAAAATTGTGATGGAATTACTAGCAACCTGCTTAACACGCGAAGTGGTGCCCACAATCATAACCTCGGTCTTATCTGTGTTTAGCATTAGCTTATTGCTGTCCATCCAACATAAAATATCACTGATACATTCCTGAATTGAAATGAGGCATCGTATTAACAGTTAACTCATTGCTCCGACCCATTGTTATAGTTGGAAGTGAAACAGCTTGAAAATGCTACACATATCAGCGGCACATACCTATACCGTACCCACATTAAATGAGTCCCCCCCCGCCTCGTAGTGGGCCTATCTTAGGCCTATCATACCCACTGTGCGTATGCCACTAATGTATAGGACAGGCGACACGTGACGTACGAGCTGTACCATATCTCAATAATAATGTAAAAGAAAACCAGGGAGGTTAGTCATGATGCAGTCATGTCTACAGTAGAATTCACCACGACCTTTGCAGGACTTAAACCCCATTAAAAGCTATTAAACCAAGATAACACTCATTGAAAACAGCTCAACTATGCTACATCAGATCTTCTCTGGTTAAATCCACACTACAAGCTACTACACATGTTTCTGTTTTACCTGTGCAATGAGCAATGAGCTGGTATTATAGTTGCAGTTGGGTGAACGATTATAAAGCGAACGCAAAGGTAACAATACTGAGTGGGCCTTCGTTCACGAAATGAGACAATAGTGTGCATATTGTTAACCACCATTCTTGAAAATGAGAAACATAATGGCTGTGGGCCGTAACACGGTTTGGAAATAATTTCTTCATATTTTTTGGTGTTATCTGTCGTTTACATATCCTTCATAAAACACCAAAGTGCGAATATTTCCAAACACCTAAATTAGCTAAAAATTTAGGACATGTTACAAAACTATATTTTCTAGAATTTCAGAAGAGTACTTTAAATATTGGCCGGTTATTTTTCACACAGTGACGTTAACAAGGCAATGTCCTATTACCTATAACATACACTAAAACACCAAAGTGCGAATATTTCCAAACATCTAAATTAGCTAAAAATTTAGGACATGTTACAAAACTATATTTTCTAGAATTTCAGAAGAGTACTTTAAATATTGGCCGGTTATTTTTCACACAGTGACGTTAACTAGGCAATTGCCTATACTTCTAACATACACTATTTGTAGAGGTCACGCGTCAATGGGTGAGAGCACTGTGTAGATTGTGTATAGGAAAACGGACATTAACTGCAGTATGTGCAAGTCATACCAAGACTTTTTCTTAATAGTATACAAAGAATTTTTCTTAATTTGACTTATTATCCTTTCTTCCACTCATTTACTAAACTAAAATAATGAGCGAAGTCTGTGTTTGTGTGCGGGGAGGGTGTCTGGGTGGTTGTCTGTCTGTCCGGCTATGGGTTTCGCCGCGCTGTGACGCCCCGGGTGTGACGCTTCGATCCGATATTTCGGATATGGATAGGTTTTCGAAGGCCCCCCTCGAGGTCAAAGGTCATCTATGGGGGAAATTTACATGATTGCCTCAAGTGGATAACATGAAGCAGTCAAGTGCATAAAAAGAAGTTCACCTGTGTAAGCTGTCAGAAATATCACAACACCTGTGAACAGGGAACACTGCAATGTCTACCCACAATTCATTGCTGCAAATTATATTTGAATTTCAAACTTTGACCCATTGGGCTTAAACTTGGTGGGCGAAAATCGAGGTCAACCAAGGTCAAAAGTCATCGAGAGCTAAAAGGTCAAAGGTCATATGGAGTCAAATGTTAGAGTAATCTTCAATATGACGGGAACATGTCAAAAACTCTCACAGCTACGGGTGAACTAGTATGAAAAACTGAATTCAACGTGTTGGTTCCTGGAGTGTAGGCATACTAGCGGCAAACCATTGCAACGTTGCGTTGTTGAATCCCAAATCATATTCCGAGTAGCCTATTCTAATATTATTTTCACCTTTTGCAGCGGAGCGACTTGCAGGGGCCATAGTACGAGTAGGATCCAACCCAGAATACGGACAGAACCCAGCGTGCATGAATCGAGTGCCTGCCTCTCCCGACGAGCGTATCGAAATCGCATGCTATAAGAGTGGACAATACATCAGTGTTGAATTACCAGGATCGGGTGTTCTGACACTCTGTGAAGTCGAGGCAACCTCGTGCAGTGGAAACGACAAAAGTAAGTACATTTTTGTTCACAAAGGTTGCCCTTTTTGTTTTGGTCCAGTGGTGTCACGCAACGAATCGTCCGGGCATGCAAGTGGCCGCGGAGCCGGAGCGCCGAAGGCGCGGTAGAGTGGCAGCCGCGACATATAGTCGAGCGGCGAGTATTAAACCACTGGTTTCTGTGAGCGTGTCACAGTGGTACCCATTAGTAGCGGGAAATTTAAATCAAATTTGCTCCACAGCTCCAAAGTACACAATGTGCTTACACTGTGATTTGCCAGCCTACCTGTATATCCGATGTGTGAAATGCAGCCAATGGGCTGTTCCAGTTAAAATCCTTATGGAGGTCATGACGTCAATCTTGCACACATGAGTGTAGATATCAAATGTAGTCACCCATTCAGGCAACTCCATTTGATATTCACACTCCCTGTGTGGAAGATGTCTTGCCGGGTGGGGAGTATGGAATTCAAATGGAATAACCCAACAGTTCTTCTTTTGTAGGATTTGAAGGTTTTCAATTTTTAGGCCCCATGTCGCATGGGGGAAAATATCTCTCAGAAATGTTGTCAAAGGACATATTTTCAACATACCTGAAGTTGATGGTGAGGGAAAATGTCTGACATTGGTTTTTAGGGGGGTCAAAATGTACAAAAAATGTACAATTGGGATTTTGCATGGGTAATATCTATTGTTATTTCACTCCAGAAATTTGATTTCAATTCTATTCAAATTCAATTCTCTCTAAACCTGGAGTCTTGCTATTCAATTCCAATTCAATCCACCTTGCTTTAGAATCAATTCAATTCGATTCCAATTCAATGCAGTGAAATTAACAGCTAATCAATTTCAATTCAATTCTTAGCATTCATTTCAATTCCAATTCAATTCCAATTCCAATACAGTTGCAGTTTGTGTTAATTGACCAAAGACACACTGCAAAAACTGTGTCTAGAGATTGAACACTTTTTTGTCCTCGATTTGTAAACACATGTAAAATCTAAACACAAATGTCAAACTTTCAATTTCAAAATCATTTCATTTCAATTCCAATTCAATGCAGTGAAATTAACAGCTAATCAATTTCAATTCAATTCTTAGCATTCATTTCAATTCCAATTCAATTCCAATTCCAATACAGTTGCAGTTTGTGTTAATTGACCAAAGACACACTGCAAAAACTGTGTCTAGAGATTGAACACTTTTTTGTCCTCGATTTGTAAACACATGTAAAATCTAAACACAAATGTCAAACTTCAAGACATGTAGTGTTATTATCTAAACACAAGGCATCAAATTACTAAACATATTTAGCATTTAGACATGTTTACAAATCGAGGACAAGATGGTGTCTAGAATGGTCACCCATACAAAGCGAGATTTGTATGTACTTATACACACTGCAAAGCGAGGCTAAAAAAGAAACATGCATTTAGACCGAGGAAATGTGCATAATTTCGCATTAGAAGTGAGGAGCCTGTTTATACATCCCCTATACCCCCCCCTCACTACGTCAGAAGCATTATAAACGGCATCCTCGCTAGTCGCTATGTTTTTGTTTTTTATCTCGCTTTGCTCCTCGCTATTACCTAAAACCTCGGTTTGATGGTATTTTGCTAGACACACGGCCTCGCTTTGATAGTGGATTCGAACTCACTGTTCTTGCAGTGCATGTTTTAAATTTTACTACCAATTTTATAACACTTGATTCGGCAACACAAAGTCAAGTACACAAAAGCATTTCAACAGAAAATACTAGTACTTTCTTGAATACGAAGAATGTCCTTCTGATATCAAATAAGTTTGATCTTTTGAAATTCGTAATGTAATACACATTTTATGGCAAATGGTTAAAAATTGATATTTTTTGATATTTAACAGTACTCGAAGTAAACTTTATAAATCTGATGATCTATACTTAAAGTGTATGTAGGTGGGATGAAAAGCCGACGATCAATTGAAAATTTTGACCTTTCGTATTGAAGATATGGATTTTTTTCCCAAAACACCAAAAAAAAAATTAGGTCTTTTTGTGAAAAAAATCCATATCTTCAATATGAACGGTCAAAATGTTCAATTGATCGTCGGCTTTTCCTCCCAGCTACATACACTTTAAGAATATATCATTAGATTTATAAAATTTACTTCAAGGACTGTTATATATCAAATATGTGAAAAATATCAAATTTAATATATCGTGAATTTCAAAAATGAAAATTATTTGATATCAGAAAGACATTCTTCGTATTCAGAATGCAATTCGATATGTCTGATGTGCTCTCATGTCCCACAAAAACACTGTCGAAACGCTCAAAACGCTCATTCCAGATCCCTTAACTCACTTTTCACATTCAAACAATGCGAGTGATCCTTGACCTATGTGTCCTATTTTATGAAACTTTGGAACTTCTTAGTTCTTAGGTGACTGACATTCTAATCTTTGTCTTAACTTCTTGTCCAACATGATGCACATTATGATATATGGTACGATCGATAAGGCTGAGTTCACATAGAAGTATACGGTATACGGTATACGGTATTCGCTATACGAAATACGCTCATTAAAAAGATGAATTTACCCACATATGGTTTAGGTTTTTAAAATAAAAAAATAAAATAAGAATCAATTAATTAAAAGTACTTCAATTTTAGTGGACATGCCTACTATAATATCATAGGCGTCGATCACGGGGGATGTGGGATAAATCCCCCAATATTTTGCTAGGGGGGATGGTCCATACAATCACCCCCCCATGTTGACGCCTGTGTGTACGTTTCTGACCAGATTAACCTCATATTTGGTCATTTTAGCCCATATTTAAACAATTTAGCTTCAAAATAGCAAATTTTTTACGCGGGCTTCGCGCGCCTTTGTACCATAAACTTATTATGTCGCCAAAAGGTGCTGAATTCACGTTACTTCAAGAAATTTTTTACAAGCCCATCCCCCAATGTCAAAAAGAAATCTACGCCACTGTATAATATTATAGACCCACACGATGTGCCTTACTGAGGTTGTAAAATCTTTCTTTAGCGATCTATGGTAGTTTGAAACGCTAAAACCTCAACACCAAAAAAAGCTCACGGGCGAAGTTAATAGATGTAAAAAAAAA
Source organism: Amphiura filiformis (assembly GCF_039555335.1). Lineage (NCBI taxonomy): Eukaryota > Metazoa > Echinodermata > Ophiuroidea > Amphilepidida > Amphiuridae > Amphiura > Amphiura filiformis. Next base: position 24,314,851 of record NC_092642.1, on the reverse strand, counting down.
TCTTACACTAACAGGCACAATTTCATCCCTAATTTTAACACCAGGATTTTTTTCAAGGTAATAGCAAGGCAATATTATAGTTTTATCTGACATAACTGAAACAAATACAATTATTGCATTTTATTTCACCGAGAAAATTAATTTCAAAGTAGAAAGGTCATGAGGTGTATCTCAGAAAAGTGTTGATTTCAACATGTATCGATCGACCACGACTATGCATAACAATAGAGGGTGGTCAGTAGCGTTCTAAGTGCTAACGTCATGATGTAATACACGGATTGCTAGTGTCTGAATACTACATTTGCATCCAATCACTATACCGTTTTAAGAAACATCTAATCACTAACTCCTTATAATTACGGAATCAACAATCTAATCATTTTGCTAACGCTGATTAATTAACGATATAGACTCTAAGTCTAACGCACTGTTTCGAATAAATTTCGATCTTCTATATGCAAATCAAATTTCATGATATAAAATCTACAAGCACTGTAGTTGACATTATTTTTGGTAAGTTATTTTACTCTATTTTTAGACTAAAAAGGAAGATGCACGGACATTTGTTGTTTTATTTTTTCTTCGATTAGGATTTTTAGGGGGGGTCCCCCTATCAAAAATTTAAGAGGAATGTGTGCCCCGCGTCCCGCGCTTCGGCCGCCTACGCTATAGTATTATGATTCAAATTTCACCTTTTGTTTGATATTTGTTTGCATTATATCGCCGTTGTTTATATAAAATTCACTTTGAACATTATGTCACTTAAGTTGTTTCTTTGCTAATTTTGCATGTATTTTCCGTGCCCCCCCCCCCCATCGAGTTATGCACAAATAAAATGGCGACTATTTGCCATGAAATTCTTACAAGGGGACACACCACCATTACGCTTCCCATTGAAATACGTGCAACAAAAAAGCCTCTCGGAAATCTGTTCTAATTATTTCCCTGCAACAGATAGAGCAATGAAACTGGGCATGGTTATGGGATGATCCTTAAGCTTTAATATATTTTCTTTTGTACATAGATCGCCAATGGCAGTTTTTTGCAAAATTGAAATTTTTACCCCATCCTGTGATTTCAAAGCTGTTGAAAGCTCAATTCTTGGGATTTTACATCGATACATGATATGCACGATTAGTCCGCCAGAATACATTTAAAATCATTTGTTCTGCACGTAATTTCATCAAAACCGTTTCAGCTTTAGAATGTCATCAAACAAACGTATCTCAGACACATTATTTGCTGAAAAATGTAACAAAAAGCTCAATTTCTACGTTTTATGAGGACTATTTTGCGGGTTACACATTTGGCCGCGAAATCTTATGGTGGTGTGCTCCCACAACTGGACAGAAAATGGCGTACTGCCCAGGTTGGCAACCAATCACGGCACGCCTTTGCCATGACGTCAGACACGAACCCCGGACGCGAACTAGTCTTATATTTCTGTCTTTCGTTATAGTGCGGGTGTATACGATGCCAACAGAGTGCGGGAGCACCCACTATAAAAATGTATATATTTTAAAAAGAAATGTGATGTTACTCGTTGTAATTCATCCTTTTGCCGGTACATCCCTTTTAAAGGGACTTTTATTACAGAAAATTACCGACTATCTAGATCACCCTGTAGCCCACACCGCTTACGCCAGCTCACAAAGAGCTTTGTGTTTCTGAAAATAATGCAACACATTTTGAGAGTTTAGCCAAATCTTCATAAACATGATAAAAAGTCTGATCCTGCTCATTCTTCATGTACAATCTATTTCCCAGGCCTAAATGAAGATGAATCGGGGCCTAATAGTTGGGTTTTAAGCCTTTTCTAATGTGTTACATTAAGTCACATGGCACTTTTTCACTTTTTGAAACACTGATTTTTTTTTCCAGCGGATAAGAGATTTTGGACCCACTTCGTCAATGTTGCTGCTAACCTTGGTACTCCTAGTGAAATTTCCCTGATAGGTAAACCTACCAGCCAAAGTTCTACAATGGATACTCACCGGAGCACCTCTGACCACGCAGTGGACGGCAACACCAACGGAAATTTTTTTCTCTCTCTCTTGCACACATACAGGTGAGAAAGTTGAATTGTAAAT
>NC_092642.1:22062761-22070261 GCF_039555335.1 Amphiura filiformis | reverse complement strand
CTAATATCGTTAATAATTTTAATGCGTGCTATTAGCGCTATTAGCGCGAGTCGTGCTATTTTCATCACTAACGCTATTAGCACTCATTAGCATATCACTTGCAAAAGTTCTAAAAATGCTCTCAATCGCGCAAAGGTGTGCTACTAGCGCTATTAGCGCTAATAGCACTAATTTGCGTGAGATGCGCTATTAGCGCTAATAGCGTAAGGCGTGCTATTAGCGCTATTAGCGCAAATACCGACAGGTATGCTAATAACGATATTACAACTTATTGTATTATGTGCCAAATTGTTCATTTTCTGCATGGTAGGCGCTATTAGCGCTAATAGCACTAATAGCACTCATTAGCGCGAGGTGCGCTTTTAGCGCTAATAGCGTAAGGTGTGCTACTAGCGCTATTAGCGCTAATAGCGTAGTGTGTGCTAATACCGATATTAGCGCTCATTAGTGTATCGTTTGCAAATTTTAAAATTGACCATTTTCTACGGATGGTAGGTGCTATTAGCGCTAATAGCACTCATTAGCATGAGATGCGTCTATTAGCGCTAATAGCGTAAGGCGTGCTATTAGCGCTATTAGCGCTAATACCGACAGGTATGCTAATAACGATATTATAAATCATTGTATTATGTGCCAAATTGTTCATTTTCTGCAAATGGTAGGCGCTATTAGCGGTAATAGCACTAATAGCACTCATTAGCACGAGGTGCGCTTTTAGCGCTAATAGCGTAAGGTGTGCACTAGCGCTATTAGCGCTAATAGCGTAGTGTGTGCTAATACCGTATTAGCGCTCATTAGTGTATCGTTTGCAAATTTTAAAATTGACCATTTTCTACGGATGGTAGGTGCTATTAGCGCTATTAGCGCTAATAGCGCTAATAGCACTCATTAGCATGAGATGTGCTATTAGCGCTAATATAAGGCGTGCTATTAGCGCTATTAGCGCTAATACCGACAGGTATGCTAATAACGATTTTACAACTCATTGTATTATGTGCCAAATTGTTCATTTTCTGCAAATGGTAGCCGCTATTAGCGCTAATAGCACTAATAGCACTCATTAGCGCAAGGTGCGCTAATAGCGTAAGGTCTGCTACTAGCGCTATTATCGCTAATAGCGTAGTGTGTGCTAATACCGATATTAGCGCTCATTAGTGTATCGTTTGCAAATTTTAAAATTGACCATTTTCTACGGATGGTAGGTGCTATTAGCGCTATTTGCGCTAATAGCGCTAATATCACTCATTAGCGTCAGGTGTGCCATTAGCGCTAATAGCATAAGGTGTGCAATAGCGCTATAGCACTCATTAGCATCAGGTACGTTATTAGCGCTAATAATAACATTTATAGGCGCTATAAGATGTGCTTATAGCGCTTTTATCCCAAATAGCGTATCATTTGCACAAATGTTCTAAAAATTTTCTCACCTTTGCAGGCGCTAATAGAATGATGTGCACTATTAGCGCACATCACGATAATATTGTTATAAACGGTATCAATATAAAAGGGCCCCGCAAGGCAAGAAAGCTGGTGTGACCGCTGTCCCCACCATCAACAAAAAAACATCAAGGCCGCAGGGCCGGCAGGCCTGAGGCCGGTGACTCCATACGACAATCCAAGTGAGTTCCAATATAAAAGGGCCCCGCAGGGCAACAAAGCTAGTGTGATCGCTGTCCCCACCATCAACAAAAAACATCAAGGCCGCAGGGCCGGCAGGCCCGAAGCCGGAGACTCCCATACGACAACTAAACACTCAAAGTGAGTTCAACCCGCGGGGCAAGAAACTTAGTATGACCGCTGTCCCCACCATCAGCAAGAAACATCAAGGCCGCAGGGCCGGTGACTCCCATACGACAACTAAACACTCCAAGTGAGTTCCAATATAAAAGGGCCCCGCAGGGCAACAAAGCTAGTGTGACCGCTGTCCCCACCATCAGCAACAAACATCAAGGCCGCAGGGCCGGCAGGCCCGAGGCCGGGGACTCCCATACGACATCTAAACACTCCAAGTGAGTTCCAATATAAAAGGGCCCCGCAGGCCAACAAAGCTAGTGTGACCGCTGTCCCCACCGTCAACAAAAACATCAAGGCCGCAGGGCCGGCAGGCCTGAGGCCGGAGACTCCCATACGACAACTAAACACTCCAAGTGAGTTCAATATAAAAGGGCTATTAGCAGGCCAAGAAACTTAATGTGACCGCTGTCCCCACCATCAGCAACAAACATCAAGGCCAGTGAGGCCTCCCTCCCCTACGACAACTAAACACTCCAAGTGAGTTCCAATATAAAAGGGCCCCGCAGGGCAACAAAGCTAGTGTGACCGCTGTCCCCACCATCAGCAACAAACATCAAGGCCGCAGGGCCGGCAGGCCTGAGGCCGGTGACTCCATACATCTAAACACTCCAAGTGAGTTCCAATATAAAAGATGCAGGCCAACAAAGCTAGTGTGACCGCTGTCCCCACCATCAACAAAAAACATCAAGGCCGCAGGGCCGGCAGGCCTGAGGCCGGAGACTCCCATACGACAACTAAACACTCCAAGTGAGTTCAAATATAAAAGTGCCCCGCACGCCAATAAACTTAATGTGACCGCTGTCCCCACCATCAGCAACAAACATCAAGGCCGCAGGGCCGGCAGGCCCTGAGGCCGGTGACTCCATACGACAACTAAACACTCCAAGTGAGTTCCAATATAAAAGGGCCCGCAGGGCAACAAAGCTAGTGTGACCGCTGGCCCCACCATAAACAAGAAACATCAAGGACGCAGGGCCGGCAGGCCCGAGGCCGGTGACTCCCATACGACATCTAAACACTCCAAGTGAGTTCCAATATAAAAGGGCCCCGCAGGCCAACAAAGCTAGTGTGACCGCTGTCCCCACCATCAACAATAAACATCAAGGCCGCAGGGCCGGCAGGCCTGAGGCCGGAGACTCCATACGACAACTAAACACTCCAAGTGAGTTCAAATATAAAATGCAGGCCAAGAAACTTAATGTGACCGCTGTCCCCACCATCAGCAACAAACATCAAGGCCGCAGGGCCGGCATGCCCGAGGCCGGTGACTCCCATACGACAACTAAACACTCCAAGTGAGTTCCAATATAAAATGGCCCCGCAGGGCAACAAAGCTAGTGTGACCGCTGTCCCCACCATCAGCAACAAACATCAAGGCCGCAGGGCCGGCAGGCCTGAGGCCGGTGACTCCCATACGACATCTAAACACTCCAAGTGAGTTCCAATATAACAGGGCCGCGCAGGACAACAAAGCTAGTGTGACCGCTGTCCCCACCATCAACAAAAAACATCAAGGCCGCAGGGCCGGCAGGCCTGAGGCCGGAGACTCCCATACGACAACTAAACACTCCAAGTGAGTTCAAATATAAAAGGGCCCCTGCAGGCCAAGAAACTTAATGTGACCGCTGTCCCCACCATCAGCAACAAACATCAAGGCCGCAGGGCCGGCAGGCCTGAGGCCGGTGACTCCCATACGACAACTAAACACTCCAAGTGAGTTCCAATATAAAAAGGGCCCTGCAGGGCAACAAAGCTAGTGTGACCGCTGTCCCCACCATCAACAAGAAAAATCATCAAGACCGCAGAGCCGGCAGGCCCGAAGCCGGAGACCCCCATACCACAACTAAACACTCTAAATGAGTTCCTATAAAAAGCGTCAAGAATCTTAGTGTGACCGTTGTCCCCACCATCAGCAAAAAAATCAAGGCCGCAGGGCCGGCAGGCCCGAGGCCGGAGACTCCCATACGACAACTAAACACTCCAAGTGAGTTCAAATATAAAAGGCCCTGCAGGCCAAGAAACTTAATGTGACCGCTGTCCCCACCATCAGCAACAAACATCAAGGCCGCAGGGCCGGCAGGCCTGAGGCCGGTGACTCCCATACGACAACTAAACACTCCAAGTGAGTTCCAATATAAAAGGGCCCCTGCAGGGCAACAAAGCTAGTGTGACCGCTGTCCCCACCATCAGCAACAAACATCAAGGACGCAGGGCCGGCAGGCCCGAGGCCGGTGACTCCCATACGACATCTAAACACTCCAAGTGAGTTCCAATATAAAAGGGCCCGGCAGGCCAACAAAGCTAGTGTGACCGCTGTCCCCACCATCAACAATAAACATCAAGGCCGCAGGGCCGGCAGGCCCGAGGCCGGAGACTCCCATACGACAACTAAACACTCCAAGTGAGTTCAAATATAAAAGGGCCCCGCAGGCCAAGAAACTTAATGTGACCACTGTCCCCACCATCAGCAACAAACATCAAGGCCGCGAAGAGCGCCGCGGACGGGAAGCGGTGACTCCCATACGACAACTAAACACTCCAAGTGAGTTCCAATATAAAAGGGCTCCGCAGGGCAACAAAGCAGTGTGACCGCTGTCCCCACCATCAGCAACAAACATCAAGGCCGCAGGGCCGGCAGGCCTGAGGCCGGTGACTCCCATACGACATCTAAACACTCCAAGTGAGTTCCAATATAAAAGGGCCCCGCAGGCCAACAAAGCTAGTGTGACCGCTGTCCCCACCATCAACAAAAAACATCAAGGCCGCAGGGCCGGCAGGCCTGAGGCCGGAGACTCCCATACGACAACTAAACATTCCAAGTGAGTTCAAATATAAAAGGGCCCCGCAGGCCAAGAAACTTAATGTGACCGCTGTCCCCACCATCAGCAACAAACATCAAGGCCGCAGGGCCGGCAGGCCCGAGGCCGGTGACCCCCATACGACAACTAAACACTCCAAGTGAGTTCCAATATAAAAGGGCCCCGCAGGGCAACAAAGCTAGTGTGACCGCTGTCCCCACCATCAGCAACAAACATCAAGGCCGCAGGGCCGGCAGGCCTGAGGCCGGTGACCATACGACAACTAAACACTCCAAGTGAGTTCCAATATAAAAGGGCCCCGCAGGGCAACAAAGCTAGTGTGACCGCTGTCCCCACCATCAACAAGAAATATCAAGGCTGCTGGGCCGGCACGCATGAGGCCGGACACTCCCATACGACAACTAAACACTCTAAGTGAGTTCAATATAAAAGGGCCCTGCAGGCCAACAAAGCTAGTATGACCACTGTCCCCACCATCAACAAAAAAATCATCAAGACCGCAGAGCCGGCAGGCCCGAAGCCGGAGACCCCATACCACAACTAAACACTCTAAATGAGTTCCAATATAAAAGGGCCCCTGCAGGGCAAGAATTTAGTGTGACCGTTGTCCCCACCATCAGAAAATCATGGCCGCAGGGCCATCTGAGGCCGGTGACTCCCATACGACAACTAAACACTCCAAATGAGTTCAATATAAAAGGCCCCGCAGGCCAAGAAACTTAATGTGACCGCTGTCCCCACCATCAGCAAAAAGCATCAAGGCCGCAGGGCCGGCAGGCCCGAGGCCGGAGGCTCCCATACGACAACTAAACACTCCAAGTGAGTTCAAATATAAAATGCAGGGCAAGAAACTTAGTGTGACCGCTGTCCCCACCATCAGCAAAAACCATCAAGGCCGCATATGACGTGCTATTAATTGCTATTAGCGCTAATAGCACGCTTTCCCTAGACTTAGGATCTTTTTAGATTTAGCACAATTGCATATGACGTGCTATTATTTGATATTAGCTCTAATAGCACGCTTTCCCTAGACTTAAAAATTTTTTTAGATTTCGCACAATTGCATATGACGTGCTAATAATTGCTATTAGCACTAATAGCGGTATTAGCGCTAATAGCACGCTTTCCCTAGACTTAGCACAATTCCATAGCACAATTGCATATGACGTGCTATTATTTGCTATTAGCGCTAATAGCGCTATTAGCACACTGTCCCTTGACTAAGAATCTTTTTACATTTAGCACAATTGCATATGACGTGCTATTAATTGCTATTAGCGCTATTAACGCTAATAGCAAACTATACCACGTCCTATGCAATTTGTGCTAAATCAATCAGAATTCTAATTCTAGGGAAAGCGTGCTATTATTTGCTATTAGCGCTAATAGCACGCTTTCCCTAGACTTACAAACTTTTTAGATTTAGCACAATTGCATATTACGTGCTATTAATTGCTATTAGCGCTAATAGCGCTATTAGCGCTAATAGCACGCTTTCCCTAGACTTAGAATCTTTTTAGATTAAGCAGAATTGCATATGACGTGCTATTATTTGCTATTAAGCGCTAATAGCACGCTTTCCCTAGACTTAGAATAGTTTTACATTTAGCACAATTGCAATGACGTAAGAATATTAATTGCTAATAGCGCTTATCAAAATTAGCGCTAATAGCACGCTTTCCCTAGACTTAGAATCTTTTTTACATTTAGCACAATTGCACATGACGTGCTATTATTTGCTATTAGCGCTAATAGCGCTATTAGTGCTAATAGCACGCTTTCCCTAGACTTAGAATCTTTTTAGATTTAGCATAATTGCATATGACGTGCTATTATTGCTATTGCTATTAGCGCTATTAGCGCTAATAGCACGCTTTCCCTAGACTTAGAATCGTTTTACATTTAGCACAATTGCATATGACGTGCTATTATTGCTATTAGCGCTAATATCGCTAATAGAACGCTTTCCCTAGACTTAGAATCTTTTTAGATTTAGCACAATTGCATATGACGTGCTATTATTTGCTATTAGCGCTAATAATAGCGCTAATAGCACGCTTTCCCTAGACTTAGAATCTTTTTAGATTTAGCACAATTGCATATGACGTGCTATTAATTGCTATTAGCGCTATTAGCGCTATTAGCGCTAATAGCACGCTTTCCCTAACTTAGAATCTTTTTAGATTTAGCACAATTGCATATGACGTGCTATTATTTGCTATTAGCGCTAATAGCGCTATTAGCGCTAATAGCACGCTTTCCCTAGACTTAGAATCGTTTTACATTTAGCACAATTGCATATGACGTGCTATTAATTGCTATTTGCGCTAATAGCGCTATTAGCGCTAATAGCACGCTTTCCCTAGACTTACAAACTTTTTAGATTTAGCACAATTGCATATGACGTGCTATTATTTGCTATTAGCGCTAATAGCGCTATTAGCGCTAATAGCACGCTTTCCCTAGACTTAGAATCTTTTTAGATTTAGCACAATTGCATATGACGTGCTAAATTCGCGCTACTAGCGCTATTAGCGCTATTAGCGCTAATAGCACGCTTTCCCTAGACTTACAAATTTTTAGATTTAACAATTGCATAACGTGCTATTAATTGCTATTAGCGCTAAATAGCGCTATTAGCGCTAATAGCACGAGAAGAATCTTTTTAGATTTAGCACAAAATGACGTGCTAATTTGCTATTAGCGCTAATAAAGAAAGAATCTTTTTACATTTAGCAAATTGCATAACGTGCTATTATTTGCTATTAGCGCTAATAGCGCTATTAGCGCTAATAGCACGCTTTCCCTAGACTTAGAATCTTTTTTAGATTTAGCAAATTGCATATGACGTGCTATTAGCTATTAGCGCTAATAGCGCTATTAGCGC
>NC_092642.1:22042761-22045261 GCF_039555335.1 Amphiura filiformis | reverse complement strand
TCAGACCTGTTCTTCACAAATTAGATTCCAAAACTTGACATAAATAGAAAATTGCACGGTATGCAAGCCAGTAAGCAGTATAGAAACATAGTATTAAAATCTTTATTGTGTCTGCATATGTAAAAACTGTACATTGATATGGTCTAAATTATCCCAAACAAATCAAGTAACATTAAATAGCTCAATTGGTAGAGCGCGTACCAATTAAACGGGAGTTGATTGCACCAGTTCGAATCTACATATATCCCGATATTTTATTTTTCCTTAGTATTTACTTCTAGAATAAATTTCAGAAATGATCGAAAATTGTATTTTACAGTTGCATCATCTGAAGTCTTCTGCTATAATACTGAAATACTAAGCTAGCTGAATATTAAACATGTTTTCATACTTATCAAAAGCTTATCACCCTAGTATTTCATACTTATAGCAGAAGACATCATTGACCAAACACATTGTAAAATATTATTTCGATCAACAAAAATCTGAAATTTATTCTGTTAAATACTGAGGAAAAATAAAATATGGGGATCAAAATAAAAAAAGGTAGCATGTAGTATTCGAACCCCTGCGGTTAACTTTTCCGTTTAATTGGTACGCGCTCTACCAATTGAGCTATTTTAAATCTGGGTCAAAGAAAGATGGAAAGAAAAAGAAAGAAAGAAAAAAGAAAGAAAGAAAAGAAAAAGAAAGAAAGAAAGAAAGAAAGAAAAAAAGAAAGAAAAAAAGAAAGAAAGAAAGAAAGAAAGAAAGAAAAAAAAAAAAAAGCTTTTAAACATATCGTACAGAAGAGGATAGGAAAAGTAATATTATTAAAAGATAGCGCTACAGAAGATTCGAACTCATGGCTATCATTATAACCTTTAGTTCACAAGTCACAGCCTCTACCGCTTCAACACGAGGAACTCTCTGAACATTTAATCGATTTATAATGTATATTAACTTATTCAATGTACGTATGGTCCGTGGCGGCGTGATAGAAAACTTAACTGAAACGTATCAAACAGACATAATTTCATCGGTTTACTCCGAATATATTTGTTGGCAATGTATTTAGGGTTGTAAAAATAAAATTGGAATTTTGATTCATTAACTTCCCCACGGTCGACAAAATTTAAAGAAAGAAAATTACATTGATTTCTTTTTAAACTGATTGTGTCGACCGTTAGCGTTATACTTGGAAAAATGGAAAAAAAATGCCGGGAATTGAACCCACGCCCTTCCGTTAACTGTCAGTCTCCTTATCCACTGAGCTATTGGGGTGTTGTAATTTTACGTGCACCTTTGTACTATAGATTCATTATAAACGAATAAAAAGTGTTTAAAACTAATCCACTTGTTTTATGCAATAATAATTGGCTTATTGAATAGAGAACCACGGTATTCAGACCTGTTCTTCACAAATTAGATTCCAAAACTTGACATAAATAGAAAATTGCACGGTATGCAAGCCAGTAAGCAGTATAGAAACATAGTATTAAAATCTTTATTGTGTCTGCATACCGTAAAACTCGTACATTGATATGGTCTAAATTATCCCAAACAAATCAAGTAACATTAAATAGCTCAATTGGTAGAGCGCGTACCAATTAAACAGGAAAATTTGCACCAGTTCGAATCCTACATGCTCCTTTTTTTTTTTACGATATTTTATTTTTCCTAGTATTTACTTCTACAGAATAAATTTCAGATTTTGTTGATGAAAAATATTTTACAATGTGTTTGGTCAATGATGTCTAAAATGAAAATAAATGTTGTTATTACAGTTTGCATATCTGAAGTCAGCTGATAATACATACTAAGCTAGCTGAATATTAAACATGTTTTCATACTTATCAAAAGCTTATCACACCAAGCCCTAGTATTTCATACTTATAGCAGAAGACATCATTGACCAAACACATTGTAAAATATTATTTCGATCAACAAAATCTGAAATTTATTCTGTAGAAGTAAATACTGAGGAAAATAAAATATCGGGATCAAAATAAAAAAGGTAGCATGTAGTATTCGAACCCCTGCGGTTAACTTTTCCGTTTAATTGGTACGCGCTCTACCAATTGAGCTATTTTAAATCTCAGAAAGAAAGAAAGAAAGAAAGAAAGAAAGAAAGAAAGAAAGAAAGAAAGAAAGAAAGAAAGAAAGAAAGAAAGAAAGAAAGAAAGAAAGAAAGAAAGAAAGAAAGAAAGAAAGAAAGAAAGAAAGAAAGAAAGAAAGAAAGAAAGAAAGAAAGAAAGAAAGAAAGAAGTTGAGGTAAAAAAGCTTTTAAACATATCGTACAGAAGAGGATAGGAAAAGTAATATTATTAAAAGATAGCGCTACAGAAGATTCGAACTCATGGCTATCATTATAACCTTTAGTTCACAAGTCACAGCCTCTACCGCTTCAACACGAGGAACTCTCTGAACATTTAATCGATTTATAATGTATATTAACTTATTCAATGTACGTATGGTCCGTGGCGGCGTGATAGAAAACTTAACTGAAACGTATCAAACA